>NW_008825564.1:1050891-1065309 GCF_000699105.1 Pygoscelis adeliae | reverse complement strand
AGTTCTGTATTTTAAATCCACCCCTGTTTTCCAGTCTCATAGCCCTGCATCATCATGTGGAAGTCTGCTGATTTGACTGAACTACTTATTTTTGTGTCTTCACAGCCAAGGCCTTTGTGTGTCAGGATGAAATTATCTCCAGAGTTCTGTAAAGCAGCCTATCTGATTTCCTATTTTCAGTTTTTATGTATTGTTGTTTAATATTTTCTCAGCCTCAAACAATCTGTCTACTTTCTTTCAGGTATTCCAGTCAGGAAATCCAATCCTTACACCGTACTGAAGTAGCACTTTAATGTATCAATATTGCCTGAAACTGTTTTTATTGTACAGTAAGAAAACTTCTGGAAAAAAAGAAAATCTTGCCTAGTGGATTTCTCATCTCTAATAGTCTGTGTTTGAAAGTACAAGCGTTGTTGAAGTCTATCAACGCCAAAAAATAGTGGTAATAATTGAATACCAATACCTCCATTTAGATAAGGAGAGGGCAAGGCTAAGAGCATTGAGCTGCAGGGATTTTTGTGATGCTGATGAGTTTATACAAACTTCTATTTTGATTGCACTGATGAAGGTGGTGGTGCAAGTTCAAGAGAAACCTAAACTGAAAATCATAAACATTCCTTAGTTCTATCACTCTTTGATGTAGCACTTATTTTTCCACTAATGAGGTAAATTAATTAGTTTCACTTGTTTCTCTTTTAGTTTTGGCTAGGACAGATCTAGCCTAACAAGGCTTCACTTGAGGACTGAAGGAACTGAACGTTTCCATTTTCAGGAGATGCTGGCTCCTGAGCAGAACTAACATTCATCCTGCTTAATTCTAGCCTGATAAGAAATGAAACCTCTAGACTAAGAAAACCAGTCATTCAACCAGTTTTCAGTAAAGAGAAAGAAAGTTTTATAGAAAAAATTTCCCCCTCTTCTAGGATGTATTTGATCACCCTTGAAATTGCCTTTCTCTGCCTAGCCAAGGGAGAGAGTCTAGATGACAACTCAAACTGGACACCTAGCTTTTAAATGCTAAGCTGAAGAAGATTAGTCTGTTCGTTGGATTCACAGCAACTCGTTCCTGCCAGGACAGCTAAAGAAAGGAATAGCTACTGGGCATACCTCTGAGCTGCAGTGCTGGAAAAAACAGGAGTGAAACTACCTACTAGAAGGAAGGCCACTTGACAGCTTGGCTACTTTCTTGTTTCCTGTTTATTCCATGACAATACTGATAGAAGGAGAGAAAAGAAAAATACTGTGGTCTGCTAAGCCAGAGAAAGAGCAGATACTTCACTGTTGTCAAAAGGAGAGCATGAAATAAAAAGAGAGAGTGCTGAAATAAAGAGGGGAATCTGATGACAGACAACATGCAAGGAGGGTTCATAAAAAATACACATTTTAAAAACTTTAAAATTAAATCTAAACACTAAATATGTGCACCTTGCTGTTAATCTTTTCTTTTGCCTTCCACGATGCAGCTGTTCCACTGAAGCAAATCATCTGCCAAAGGAAACGGGCTGTGAAAACCCCCTCCAAAAAGGCAGATTTAAAATCAGAAAAAAAGAGCTGATGTCTAGCTGAAGTCTCTGATTAGGGGGCCGCTTCCCCAGTCTGAAGCAGCCATGGAGATCCAAGTGCTAAGCCCAGACAGTACGGGTGCCCATGAAGGCTGTCGGCATCCCTTAACTGCTTTAACAGCACGACTCCTTTCCCTCCACACATACAGCAAGAACAACTGCCACCAGAGGAGAGCTCTGCCAAAAAAATACTGGGCTGTCTGGCTCACTTACCTCCTCCTGTGATTTTAATCTCACATTTTTGCAAATTAAGCAGAATCAATCCTCTTGATTTCAGCAGGGACCAGATGAACCCCATTCGAGAGAACAGTATCTGAGTGTAAAACATCTGCCTTTCCCAAGTTAGCTTGATAAAATATAAAAGAGCGTATGGGCCATTTATTCAAGTAAAGAGTGTTTCTTTGGTTATAGATGTTGCAGCTGCCTCGAGACTACCTAGAAATTAACTGTTCAGAATTTGGATGACCTTAATTAGCCCTCCAGAAAGGAAATGTGTAATCTACCACCATGACCATGAATGGGAGACTTCCAAGAAACAGCCATTTACACAGGGCTGCAGCTGCAAACATAAAAGCATGAGCGTATGTACAACACATGCATTCTCCTACAACAAACATTTGGGTTTTATATTTTAAGCCTTTGAACCTTGTGAAGACACACAAGAACCAGAGAGAGACATCAAAACACCTTAGATAGCCCAAATTGTTGCAGCTACTTAAACTGATTTCAAGTGTCTGTTAAATTTGTTCTGAAATTACCTAATACTACATTGCATACTTAAAAATCACAGCTGAAGATGGGTGAAGATGTACATGGAGCCACTCAGGGGCACTGAGCTATTTTTAAAAGCCCCCATGGACTTTCAGAAGAGCCTTGTGGCAGGCAGAGACAGGGGAGAGAAGGACAGGGGTTCCCAGGGACCATGACACAGGTGGGCCATGGACAGGCTTGTTCCAGAGTTTTGTTTCCTTTTGGATGTTCAGTGTTTCTGAGCTTTTTGTCAGGCGGACATTTTAGTGAAATTACCTTTGTACCATAACAAACAGAGCAAGGGTGGGGAGCGCGACCCTACATATGTTTGGGAGCCAGAACCCTGCTCACTGTGATTTGGGTGAGATAAAATCAGTAGTACCGCTAAACTCTCATTATTTTTCAAGACTCATCATGACTTTTTTTGACATAAAACTTCATAGAGGTCTGGAAAGTGGGAACATTTGGAAATGGTAAAATCTAGGAAAGGAGTGCAGTTGTTAGTCTCTGGTTCAGTGAATGATTTTAGGTCCTGGTCTCATTTTCAGACTTCAAATTTTATGATAATTCTAAAAATTGGCATTTGACTTCATCTATAATGGTAATTGTCATGTAATAACATGAATCCAGCTGCTAGAACTTTAAAAATAACATCAAGAAATACTACACCCAATACCATAAGACTAAAGATTTAAAAAAAGAGACCCAAGTCAGTTCGCCATAGGCTACATTGGTTGGGTTCCTGACGCAGCACTGCACACAGCACTGCACACAGCACTGCTACTGTATCAGGAGACCCCTCTGCCCTTCAGTCCCCAATCCTGGCCAAGAGGAGAGGTTTCTTGGTAAGAATGTGCCAGATGAAATTTCCTCTTCAAAAGAGATGTCTCTGCTGGATATGAGCAACTTTTTCATGACATTCATCAGGAAAATCTATTTAATTAAGTTCCTGTGCCAAATTCTGAATTGTTATCTGCTTCAGGAAGGACATTAAGATTACATTATAATGAGCTGTCACAAAATCCTTTTTTCTGAACTCAGAAACTCCTGGCAGCTCTAGATCTTAAAACTAGTTTTAAAAAAGTTTCAGAACATCTATATTTGAGTTAGACTGTTCAACACACAAAATCCGGCATTTCAAACAAATTTAATGTAAAAATTAATGAGATGTGGCACCTTTATCTCGTTCATATAGCAGCCAAGTCAAGGAAAGTATTTAAATCAGCATGAATACCAGTCAGTTTAGGACCGATCCTTCCCATTATGTTACTATTGCACCTATGCACTGTTGGACTTCAGCAGAGTTAAATTAGTCTGTGGCTGATAACGCAAATTCCTTTCCAGAAGCTCCTAATATAAACAGTCTGGTGTCTGCCTTCCTATTCTCTACAGGTCTGGGTCATTCCTTACCAGGGACTGCTACCTTGAATTGCTTTACTGCAAGGATTCAAGGTCCAAAGTGGTTAACGCTGAGCACAGGCAGATATTCAAAGCAGGTAAAATCCACCTGGGAGCTGAGCGTTCGACTCCTGTTAGTTCTTTTGCTTCCTCAAACATTCAGGGCTGCATTTCCTTCTTTTCAGAGTTCAAGGCAGAAGTTAACTTAGTAAGAAATCAAGGCATCACATTACCTACCTGCTACAAGCTAAAGTGGTCCCAGGGCGCTCTGATTTGCACCAGGGGCAAGGGCCGCCAGCCATCCCTAGCAGCAGGGAGCTTGTCGAAGGTGCCGAGAGCCGCTTCTGCATCGCTGCCCATCACGTGCAACATGTGCATGCTCGCGTGTCTCCGTCACACTCCCTGGGTGATCCTCCAGTGATTATTGCTCACTCAGATGCTAAAGTTTCTCATGCCACGTTTTCAGTCGAAGATCATTCAAGAGGAGGGGGCCTTATTCCTGCAGTGTATTTCCCTGCGAGGCAGCAAAGGCTGTCTGCACTTTCGTGCCATCTGGAAAAGGCTTCTGGAGACTGAGCATGACCTCGTACATTAATGATGGTTTGTAAGAACACTGAGCTGTGAAGTGTAAAAAGCAAACACACACATGCATGCAAAACCATGCCTGCACTTCAGGCTTCAAAAAGATGGAGAGCATCTTCAAATGATTAATAGAGGAAACTTCTAAGATTAAACTGCATTTCTTTAAAGAATTACCAAAAGAAGGAAATAACAGATAATAAGTAGTGAAAGGATTCCAACTGTCCGATTGGTCTCCAGCATCCTCTCCGTGCACGACATTGTACAACCCGATATTTGCAAGCACTTCCAAAAACCTGGAGACACAGTCTCTTTGGGGCAGCAAACCTGGAAATACTAACAAACACTGTTTAGCTCCTGCTTTCCCCCTAGTTCATTCTGATCAATTTTCTGATTACCAAACCCATATTTGGGGTTTGATGCATTTTGCATGCACAGAAAGTCTCGCTGGACCTGGAAGCATGTTCACTTAATTGAATCTGCCTGACAGTGAGATAATGAATACGCAGTTGACAGATGTCTATGCTATGTACATACACATATTAGGAACGAGGGACACAGGTTTCCTGCTACGGAAAAGAGAGAGAGTTGGAGTTGAGCTCAGAGTTGTTGCAGATCTGTTCTATTTAAAATAATGACATAGTCTGAGCCTAGGGAGAATTTCGGAAGTTCCAGAGCACCAGCTGAATGAATTAACGCCGTTAGATACTCACCGCCACTGGAAAGGGCCTTCATTTCCCACTTGGGCCACACAGCCCTCCTATCTGCCTTGCAGGGGGCTCAGGCGCTTGCTGCACCCCTCCACGCCAAGGCTCAGCAGGCAGCGGAGCCAGGGCAGGGGCTCCCTGCTGCCAAAAGGGAACGGTGCTGTGTCCCCTTTACTGCGCTCTGGCTCATCACCTCCTGTGCCTGCCCATACGGTCCTGCTTCCTCCCCAGCCTCAGCTCTGCCACTCCTCAGGCCCTTCCAGGAGCAAAGTCAGGTCTTTACAACGGTATGCTTTACAATGGAAAAGGAATTGAATATGCCAGTCTGGCTGCAAACAGCAGCGATCATTTTATCACTCTTATTCTGTGCCAGTGAGCACTCATGGGGTGTTCTGCAATTAACACCAGAGACGACAGAACAGCACAAAGAGGGACTGACATGGGTTGTCATTACAGGTGATGGTGGCAATGGGATTTTGACTGGCAAGTGTTGCAAACCCAGCAATCCAGTGCCACACATCATTGCGCAAACTCAAGTGCCATAGGAACCAGGCTCAGGCAAGGACTGCAGATGAAGGTAGTATTTTAGACATCACCTACAACACGGTAGGGCCCCCACTAATTTCATACAAATTTAAAAGCTTAGATGAAAACCGCCAAAGGGAGTATAATTATCACAGTACCTGGTAATGACTTCCCCACCTGATTTCTAAACAGTGGCATTTTGATTCTTGCTCTGCAAAAATTATGTCCGCAGACTGGCAGTCCATACATCCTTTGGCTGTGTGCCAGTCCAGAATTTCCTCTGGGACTCTTCGCAGGATTCAGAGCCTACGCCAGTTTATTGTGCCAATGCCAAAGGCATGAGAAACTTGGAGCTTCCCCTGAAGCGCTGATTTTCAACTGAAATTGGAAACTAGTAGGAAACTCAAAGTGGAAAAAAAAATTCAGGTCTGCATCTGCAGCAATCAAAGCTGAAGATTATGTGAACAGAGGCTGTGATGGGCTGGTCTCTTTCCCATACGCTTCATGAAGTGGATCTGACTTGATGCCACCCGTATCTCAGTACTCCCAAGTGCTCACAGTGTCCACCAGCCTCACGAGGATCAGACGGTGCTCGGCACCTTGCAGGGCTGCACAGCCCCTGTCTGAGAAGACACTGGAGAAAATGGGTGACACGTTTCCTTTCATCCCATATCGGATGCCTGCCATGTGCCTTGCAGAAGCCACGTAGAAAGCATGGGAGATTCTGGGGCCATTTGCCATGTGGTTGGAAGTCCCCTGGCAGTGAAGGCAGTGAGGTGTAATGCAGTCATGGAATAGCAAAACTGGGACTTCAGGGACTTCTTGTGAGTCATATAACCAACTCTACCATGTGCAGGGAGGTAGCTGCGTGTTTCTCAAATAATAAAAACCAGGCACATAGTTCTGTGAGGATATACAAATCCCCCTAAACCAAGCAAATAAACAAAAGAGCAAAAGCAAGAGAACATAATCTTTTTTTCAGATGGGAAACTGCAGCAGAAAAGTATTAGACCTGTACCAGGCCTTTTCGTGTTCAAAACTAAATCCGTATCTCAGCCTCCTGCACAATCCAATCCTTCCTCGCACCTGTCTGTTTTGGAAGCCGTGAATCCCAAGGAAAACCGACACTACCCAAAGGAGAGAGCCATCAGTGGGTGAGCAAGAGGTACAGCAGGAGTCCATGGATTTTACTGCTTTCCCCATGTGGAGCGCAAACGGAGGTTGCTATTACATGGCCCCATGAGAGGCAGGTGAGAAAAGCAACCCGTCCCTGATAACCTTGCTTCTACCTGGTGTCTATGTCTTTTTGTCCTTTTGCATCTGTGGGTTAGAGGGAGACATTGCTTTGTGGGTTTATGGTCTTAGAAGATCCCTCTCTGTGGAACATTCCTGTGGGACATCATGTTATCTGAAGGACCCACACTAACCAGACACGGAGAAGCGTGCACTTACTTCATGGTACCATAATAGGAACACAACAGTTAACATCAGGACAAGGTACTGAGATACCTATATCTGTACCTGTATCCACACTTATACACAGGCATATGCATACATGTATACCTACACAGACAGACATATTTCTATTACAAAATTGGCCTAAACCCTTAATGTTTGTAAATTAATTCTGAATCTCGGTCATAATTTGAATCATGGATTATCAATTATTCAGTCATTAACACCTTCAGCTGCCAACTTTTTTCTACGGTTTTCTAGTTGAAGTCAATACAAAAAGCTACTACAAAAGATCGATCAAAGTTTGGTCATGTTTGATCAAAAATGGTTCCGTGTCAAGTTCAAGCTTTGTCAAGCCTATGCAAGACACAGTTCCGACGCATGTTTCTGTCCAGAATGTTGTACTGGACCATTAAGGAAATTAAAATGGTACAGCTACATAAAATGAAATAGAAGCTCAAGCAAACTGGCACACTCAGTTCAAATCAAAGAAATGCTGAATTACACAAGCCCAGATCTACTTATCGAATGGCTGCACAGCATCACTTTGTGTTGTTTAATGATAGCATTACAGAGTGATTTCATGAAGGTCAAAGAGTTCCCCATCCATCCCCAAAAATCTCCGTTTGGCATGTCGGGCACTTGAACACTGTAAATATGAGTAAGGCAATAATGACAGTAAAATGCACAGACCTTGACTGTAGTAGTTAAGCAACGTTTGCATACATAACTGTCATCTAAAATGTTTTTGGATGTGTTCTGAGATTAGTAGGATGGAAAGATATAAACTTGCACTTTGTGTAATTGTTTTCAAAGCTTGGTAGCATCAGGAATTAACGTTCTGCAAAACTGCATGTTATTAACAGTTTCTCAAGTTAAAATTTGATAGTAAAACAATACTACATGTTAAAATGTAGATACCATAAAAAAACCATACACGGGCCTTCCTTATTGCATTTCTAGAACAGACTTCAATCATGTTGCTGTATTTGCAGTATGTAGGTTTTTTTTAATTTGCCAAGGACCGTAAGAATAATTTTTATGAACAAAGGATTTGCACAAAACAGTTCTAATTAAATGTTTGGTGAATGTGTGCACTGTTAGAACAGTCGCTGAGTATTAATAGCCCTATAATTAGGATTTTGCAGGTGATAAGCAGACATGCCTTGGGGCTTTCTGGAAAAGTCAAATGATAGCAAAGTATGGATAGACTACATTTTCTCTCTCAGAACTGATGCATTCTGACAAGAACCTGAGTCTTAAAAAGGGTTAGCCTAACTCATCTCCTGTTGAATTTGACAGGCAATAGGCAATCAAGACACCACCACAGCGAAGAAAAAAGTGAAATGGGCAGTAGCCAGACTTGCAAACAGGGAGATGCCACCCAGAAGTTGCCTGTAGTGGCTAGCAGTAAATAGTGAGTGGGCTCAGAGACATTCGTTTCCAAAAGCGCATGTGCCCATCTGTTTTTGCACATGCAGCACTGTAACAGCAGGTACCTTCCAGCTGTATTTCTTGGCAACCATTCAACCTGTCAACTGGAGGCTGTGCACCTGGTGATAGAAGATCAATTAAAAATGCCGGCATGCTGTCAACTGCCAAATTTCTGTTGTCAGTTGTGAAAAATCCACCCAACGCAATTGGTTTTTTCTATTTACAATTCTATACATTTTAAAAAAACCTACAGTAGCAGCGGATGGAAGGGAAGGAAATGTAGTTCAACAGCTACAGCATCCTTCCTCCACTCCCAATGCCTGCCTCTCCAATAGGCACAGACTTTCTATAGTTTAGGGTTTCTTATATTTCAGATGAAATATCCAATTACAGAAATCATAGATCTACGAAAGCAATAATTATCGTTACAGTTTTGCTACTCAGAGTGCACGTTTATATGCGCTGATCATCCACTTCATAGATAATAATATAAAGCACTCGAGTAGTTGATTGAAGGACACTACTTCTATATGAGCCAGATGCTGCTGGGCTTGCTGCTCCCACAGCCTGGGAGATGCTTTGAGGCAGCTGCCTATTTCATCTACACCGAATGGCCTCATGTATTTGTGGACACACAGTGAAATGACCTTGCTAATCATCTTTGGCATGGTACCCTTTCAGTACCCTGTGTTAGACCTTTGGCATGTAACACCACAGTTATGACAGATCTCATTTCTATGTCCCAGAACCAACAGAGGAAGGAATATACGCATTTTTGGTGATGGCATGAGAGTTTAGCCGAGATTATGGATGAGAGGAAAAGTCAGAAAAAGGAATTTTATACAAAGTTCTCACAATACGGAGAGCAGTAAGTAGAAATGCTCTTGCTGTAAAAATGCTACAGCTCTGATAAGCAGTATTTTCTCACCTAAAAAGATCACAGTATCTATTCATTCAATGCATACGTCCTTTTTGCCTGGATATTATTGTTTCTTTCTTTCTCTCAGATAACTTCCAGGTTGTGCAAAAACAAGAAGACATGGAAAATATGTAGACAAACTTTCACACCATACATTGCTCCAAAGAACATCAGTCAGGCATACGAGTCTGGTCAGGCAGACTAGAAGTAATTACCACCTTAACTGCCAATTAATAATCATCCACATGGTATTTTCATCATGAAGACACCCTACAATCTATTTAATCCTCGCAAATACCAGAAAAGATAAGACACACACAAAAAAAGTTCGCTTGAAGAGTGAGGAAATTGCAGGAACAATAAAGAATTCACTCAAAAGTCAGAAGGAAATCCATGTAAAGTTTCTTGTAAGTGCCCTCTATTAAATTGATTTCTGGATATGGGATCCGAAAGAGGCTTAAACTGATCAGTATTTCAGAACATTTAGATTTCCCCTTTCAACAAATCTCTTTTAGCTGGTGAATGAAAACCAGAAATAAAAAGTATATGCTACAATGATTCGCAAGGGTACGAGAAGGGCACCTGATTCACATCTCTTGTCTGCAGAAGCACCAAATGAAGCCTTGGCACCAAATTCAAGGACAAAAATAGTGAAAAAGGTTGAGGGCAAAAGCAGCCAGTCTTCACTTTTCTTCAGAATTTTTATGTGTCAAATCATGTGCATAATGTCTATTAATAAAAAAAAAAAAAATCAACATCTGTTCATGAAGAGAAATGTTAATACTTAACCCTGTGAAACCAGCTGTCAGTGAATGGGACAACAAACCCCTGCAACTCACTGGTAGCAAAACTATTTCCTGATAAGATATATTTTTTACCCAAATACTGCAATATTTTGGAAGCCACAACACAGCATTTCAATAAGGGGAGGAAGCAATTCCCTAAAGACTGCAGTGCAGGTGTAATGTCAGAACAAAGAAATGAGCAACAGAACATGGACTGGTTTGTGGTTAGAAATAGCATGTCTTGAAGCAGTTCTTATGTGTAAGAGAAAAAACTTAATGGATTATAATGTCATGAAAATTTACATTATGGTTTATTCATATTGCTTAATATTATTATTATTATTATTATTACCGTTGTTCTTATTCTTATTATCCAAGAAAAAAGTGAACATACATTTGGCTCCAACATCTTGTCAGAAGACATGCTTGCCTCTTCCCAGAAGGTCTGCAAAATCCAGTGAAGCCTGGCGTGCTGCACAAGGAAAACTGGCAGAAAGTCAGCTCTTTTCAAATATTATTAGATCAAATGTGCACAGGAGCACCCTCTGGCAATAAGGTCAATCAACGCAGAGCAGTCTGCATTTATACTCCTGATCTCTCCTACCCTCCAAAGCAAGGTAGCCCCATCTAACCTGCCTACTGAGAGTGGCTCCCGGCCCAAGCTAGCCTCTGGGCCTTGCTCAGGAATTGTTTGGGAGAGCACCACTTGCCACCAATAGGTGTCGAGGACCTTCCTAAGAATTTAACAATACCACAGTCAACCTACAGTGCCCAGGACTAATCCCTGGCGCTATGCACTGGTAACCATCCTCCTTCCTGCGTAATCAGTGTCTGATTATGAAATATATCTGCAACTTCTGGGTTAGATGGTATTTATCTTAGAAGAGATGACCAGTTTTAGAAGTATTAGTATAGACTCTACCACAGCTTTAAATAAAAGTCTCTTTCAGTTAATTTATGTCTCCAAAAATCATGTTCATGATGCCTTTGAATAGAGGGTAAAAAGTCTTCTGTGGGCATTTTATCAATGTTTTATAAAATAGACTTTACCTTATTTTTTCAATAAGATTTGATAATATAGATCAAGTTTCAGCCCCTCTCCTTAGAGCAAGTTTTCCAGATCTGCTTTGTTAATAAGGAATCAGCGAAGTTGACAGGAAATTCATACCTTGCTCTGGAGAGGCATTCTCCTATGGTTTGATGGCCAAGTTGAGCTAACCGTTCAGGTGATGGAGGGGGCTATCCAACCTGTCAACGCCTTTAAAAGTCCCCATCACAATACCATTTACTCCTTCCTAATATAGATCTCAGATGTTAGTAGCCACAAAGCCCTTAGACAGTAGATGGCTCTCACACCGAGAACTCTCCTTCCATATTCAGCAGGTCTCATCCTCTCTGATCCCCATCCAATTTTCTACAGCTGTGTTCCCATACAGCAGGACACAGTGCCTCTTCCATATGACATTTAACAGACACTTAATGGGAACCCCAACTTCAGCGCACAGGGGAGAAAGGAGTAAGTCTGGGGCATGTCTTCACCTTCTACGAAAGGAGGTATGTCACTCCTTTAATTGCTAAAGGTCCATATTAAAATAAATCATCCTCTGATCTACTTAACTGTTAACATCTCCTCAAATGCATCTTAACAGAAAACAGGAGATATAGTACTGTAATCTTTTTTTTTTTTCTCCTTTAATAGTGATTTCTTTTATTCAAGACACTATTAGGGGAAGATGACAATAATGGATGACCTCAGTGAACACAGACAAGATTTTTATGTTTCCAATCAGTATATGGCAATACCCCAGTTTAACTGTAGGTAGCCTATTTAGTCTCTGGTAAGCCATTTAGTCTTCTGGACAGACTCCAGAACTCCTCTGCACTTAACGTCTAAAACTGCATAAATAAAAAAATCTTCATTTTCTGTCCCCTCTTAGTCTGAGCTCATTAACAGCCTTGTAGGATCAAGCTATCTGTGATCCCGTGCTGAACCAGTGCAGTTCTAACAAAATGATAAACTACGCACCCTCCACATCTGGAATAAGCTGATCTAGCCCCAAGTACAGCCAGCAAACTCCTCCTAGGTAACCGAATTTGGTTTTGCAGCCAAGTTATCAATCACAAACTAAACGTACGAGCTGGGGGAAGTGTTGTGCAGCACAATTCAATTGTGCTTTCTCATGCTCTCCGTGCTAATTGTACCACAAGTCCTCGCAAGCGGTGAGCTTGAGCCAGGCATGCTGGTGCTATGGACAAAACCCTTTCCAAGTGCAATGCAGAAATCCAGACAGTCTGCTTCCACTTACTTCTACTTGCATACAAGTTTATACTACTAGCTCATAGAAACTCTTGAGCAAGAACTATTGTATTAGCTATCCTCTAATTAACACTCACACATGTCAAGAGTAATCACCGAAACCACTTAAGTTGCAACTGCACAAACTTTGCGTTAGGCAAAGGTAAGTGTTCTTGTTCAGCTTTTGAAATTGTGTGGTGACATCGAGTTGTGGAGCATGTGGCCTGCATGCATGCATACCTATCCTGTATTAAAATCCTATTTGTACACGTAAAAAAGTCAGTGACCTTTTTCCTTTCAGCCTGGTTATTCATACTGCCTTTCAGGTGCTTTGCCGGCCTACTACTCTCCCCAAAAGAAAAAAAAAACAAACATCTAGTCCTGGTCAGATATACATCCAGTTTATAAGGCACTTCCTTTATTCTGGTAATGTTCTACAAAGCAGCAGGGACTGAGCTATAGCCAGTAAACACAAGAGGAAAGCTGCATGTCTCCCCCGTGTTAGATATTATTCTCATTGCAGGAGTATCAGGCAGTAAAGAAAGACTGTAGTACACCTAATCCTCATCTCATTGGTGTTAAATCTACATGAGTAAAGAAAAAAAGAAAATTGCAATTACAAATGACATAATTACTTTACCTCTTGAGATTGGGAATTTGAGAATATAAATGCGTGATCATTAAAGCCTTTCTGGTAAAAAAACCATTCTTCTGCATAAACATTTTCTTTGTATTAGGGCTGAGAGATTAGACAGTACTTTTTCTCTCATTGTGCAAGAATACCCTTCCCAGTGTTGCTCAGGACATGCCAGCCACCTGTGAAAGTTGCAGTACTGTGCAAGACTTACAAACCCAGCGCAGGCAACCCCCATCACCCTCTTCCTCCACCAGAAACAGGGGAAAACAACCCGAAACTGCTTGAAAAGCAGTGTGAATGTGTGCTTGAGAAGCGTGCTCTTTCAGCATACCTGTTCATATCCTTCAGGGTTATCTTCTTAGAGCCAAAGTCAGACAGAAAATGTTATTCAGAAGCAACATAAATCGGGAGTCTTAAGCCTGAGATTTCTCCTTTCAGTATGAAAGGCAATGGTAATTTGACAGATCTGTAGATTTTTTTAGTACTCCTCTGGGAAAATTCATTTTTGTCACTTTGTTACCATTATTTAAAGTACTGTTGGAGACAAAAGGAGATAGAGAAAAAGATCTAACATGTATCTAAGATATATTCACCGCCCCGTCTCATCACCACACACAGCACAGTTTATGCCTATGGGGTATTTTACTATGCCTTAAAAAATGGTCTATTCTTAAATTAAGACAGCTGATAAATGTCAGCTGGTATTTGGCAGAATTTTACTGTTGTATTCTATAAACGCAGAACTCCAGTCTCATGGCATAACAGATAGATATCAGTGGCCTTAAAAGGTTTATTTTAAACGTATTAGCTCATATGAGGTGCGAAGCAGGCCTCTGAGGTTCCTCTAGAAAGAAACTGCAGCATCAGGGAAGACATATTTTTGTGCTAAAGACAAACACGTTATGCTCGTTTCCAAGCGGAGATGCCACAGTGCACCTGTGCTGCACAGGTCCTCCAGCTGGGCGGGAGGCTGCTCGGGCAGGAAGGCTTTGGAAAATCTTTACAAAAATCCAGCCAAGGGAGAGAAGCATTATCAAGGGCTAGAGAGAAATCTGGGGGAGAAAGAAGAGCAGTCACTTGCGTGCCTATGAGGATGAAAGAAGAAAATCTTGCGAGCTGCTGGACTATTCGAACATTCACTGATACACTCAATAATTCAGACTGCATTTTTTCTTCATCAAAATCATTACATTTAGCAAGAGTTTTTCATCCCGTACCAGCTTCAAATCCATTTTTATTCAAAAGCATTCAAAACCTCAAGGAGACCATGACTAACAAATTATTGTTAGAACAGCAAGCCTCTCAAAGCAAGCAAAAACCTTTAAAACATTCCTCCAGAAGGAGAAGTGGAAAACAGCAATAATCTGCTGG
>NW_008825564.1:1041608-1050854 GCF_000699105.1 Pygoscelis adeliae | reverse complement strand
AGCACAAAGCATCAGTGTCAAACATTTGATAAGTCTCATGGTTTTGTTCTGAAAATAGATGAGAGGGAGTGTTTTCGTGCATGACTAGTCCCACAGCAAATAAATTCATGCTTAAAAATATAGCTTATGCACAGATGGCTGCAGAACAATTACTACATATTAGTGTTTCTCATTCCGTATTAAACTTCTGACGTACTAGGAACTCCTTCTTCTCCTACTCCGAAGATTTCTCAGAGAGATTTTACTGCATCATTAGTTCAATAATTATGCCATGCTTGTATTGTATTTAACCTTGTTTTATTTCTCCAAATACGTAATAATTCTCTTTCTTTTTAACCAGTTTCTTTCATCTAACAAAGTTACACTCTTCTTGTACTGATAAGAAACTAGGGAGTCGGATGCCATCTGGCAATACAACAGCCTGCTTGCTGTCCACACACATCATCCAGACTAGAAAAAAAATAAATTGAGAATATCCAGGCTATTTATCTACAATTTAAACGGTAGACATTTCAAGATGCCGTACATTAACAGCAGCCTGTGTTTTTTGTTACATGTACCATTCATTCAGCTTGACAAGGTATGCTCGGCCTGTAATGAGGACACACCAGATACGCTCCAAAAAGAATTCCACTTCTGAAAACAGATACAGTAATTCTGACAAAACACAGAGCTGACAGTCAGATTACAGTCCCTTCAGCTCAGATTGGATTTACAATCAGGGAACAATTACTGACACAAGCAGGCTTGAATATGTAGACTCATTTTCTCTTGCTCCTTTCTAGAACTGTGTGAAAAGTAACACTTTTCTTTTAATGCTATTATGCCATTTAATTCTAGAATGCTTCACTTTTAGTGTCAAAATTTAGATTTAGTTCCAAAAACATATGTTCAGTTATGGGATCCTTTTTTAAATTCAGTTTTCGCTTATCGGGACTGTTCTGGGCACACAATCAATTTATGTCAGTGACTTCTTTCCCACGTCTTCAAATTATAACTATGCCTAAGTGCTGGTTTCCCCACCTATCATGGTCTTACCTTTTATGATTATAAGTCTTTCACATAGCAATGATGTTATGTACATTTACAAAGGCACCTGGAAAACGGCATACATTCGTACTTTTTTTGAAAGCTACACTAATACAGTTTATTCTCCATGACAGCATTATCAAATAGTGTTTTGGTTTTGTAAAATTGAGCCATTTTAGATCAGACTTGAAAATAAAATATCTATTTGGCTACTTATACGTCCATCACAATGCTGTCTTCCTTCTCCCATTTCTCATGGAAGTTGAGCATTAAACTCACACTTGAGTACCATCTGATACAGCTCTTGTTTGACCCAACTGAGTATTGCCTGTTCACTCAGACAAATGAACCTTTACCTGTGAGCAACCCAGGCACTCTCCTGCCAGGGTATATATTCACATACCAGACTATGACATGCAACGCGTACATTGCAAAGTGCACAAACGACACCACGCCGGGAGAGGAGGCAGATCTCCCAGAGGAAAGAGCCACCTCATAGAGACACCTCGACAGCCTGAAAGAGCAGGCCAGCAAGACCTGCGCGAGGTTTAACAAAGATAAATGTTAAAACCTGCACCTGGGATGCACTAATCCCACACAGCAACAGAGGGGATGTCTGACTGCCCAGGGCGCAGCCTGGGGGGTCCTGATGGATGGCAACCTGAATGCGTTCCAGCAGTGCGCCCTTGCAGCAATGAAGGCAAACCTTGTCATGAGCTGCATCAACAAGAGTACAGCCAGCTCATCAAAGGCTGTGATTATTCCAGTCCATTTAGCACCTGTTAGGGCATACCTCTAATACCGGGTCTACGTTTGGTCTCCCCAGTTCAAGGGAGACACTATAAAATTGGAGAGGGTCCACTGAAGGGCCACCAAGATGATGAGAGGGTTGGAGAACTTGACAGATGAAGAAAGATTGAAGGAACTGGGTTTGTTCAGCCTAGAGAAGGCTTGGGGGGATCTAATCACACTTCTCCAATACCTAAAATGTAATTACAGAGGAGAGGCAGGAACTCCCTTTGCAAGGATGCACAGTGACAGCAAAGAAGCAATGGGTGCAAACAGCTTTAGAAGAAATTCCATCTGGATAAGGAAAAAATTTGCACCATGAGAAAAAATAAACATTGGAATAGGTTGCCATATGGGATCTCCCTTGCTGGAAATACCAAGACTTGACAGGGACCTGGATAACTCAATTTAAGGCCCTGCTTTCAACAAAAGGTTAGACCATACAATCTCCAGAGGTCCCTGCCAACCTGGACTTTTATATGGTTCTGCAATGCTATGCAGATCTGCTGACGGGTCCATGTTCCACCCTGACGGAAGTAAACCTGGGGGATTAAAATTCTGCAAAGAAACAAGTGTCAAAAGCAAGATGCTGCTGCTCCCATCTCTAACCAGGAAGGTGAAGCTCCCCGGTATGAAGAAATACTTATTGTTGCTATCTACAGCATTCAGTACCAGTAACTTGTCATACAGGGTTAGAAATAGACCAGTAACTATGTAAAAGTTGCCCCATATCTTAGAATAAAACATTTTATGAATTAGGTACAAAAAATGTTAGGACAAGCACTTTCTCACTTTCCCCCTTTCATCGCCTGTGAAAATCTGTGTCATGTCTACTTCTACTTTCCTGACTGCTCTCTTCAAATTTCAGGGGTGAAACCAGTGTGGGGTACGGTGTTTGGGGCCCCATCTCCAAGTGCGACAGAATGGCCACCCTGTCTGCCAGGCTGAGCATTGTGTGAGTAGCACCACATCCCCTTCACCCTGCCTGCACACTGCCAGAGACAGAAATCCCAGGAGAGAAAGAGAAGCTGGGGAGAGGGGAAGGGAAAGCACTTAAACAGGTTAAAGAGAGAGTTCCATACTGATAAATCGCTACTTACACAGTTCCCCCTGTCTGCTAGCTGTAGAAGAGCGGCCAAAAAAAGTATAAAAGTCTGTCCTGTGAAATCATTTATTGCTATTACTCAGGCTCAGCATTATACTAATAAAATCATATTTCAGAGGGTTGGGATTATAAAAAGAGAGAAAAAGAAAAGAACAGAAAACACTCAAATTGGCATTATAGCTGTGGGTATGTAAGATTCACACTTCACACAACTACCAAAAGATGGAGGGAGGCGAAAGCGGAGGAGTGAAATAAAAATTGGTTCACAAAAATAACTCTTCCCAAAGATGTTTACTAAGAGGTTTCGACCAAGTGAAAAAAGAAGTATTGTGACAGCTACTTACATGCCTTCCCACCAGCACTGCCCAGATGGTACACTACCTGTACTAAGCGGTTCCTATTCAGTGCCCGAATTTTTACAGATCCTGTTTGGATGCATCACTTCTTCCCCTAACTGTATGTAGAGTGTAGGTACCCCACACGGGATTTTCAGTTTTACCACAGGGCTGGATGCACACATAACCACTGCAAATACTCAGGCATTGCAACTCCTAAGTCCCCTCATCAGTCTAGGCACTCTTCGGAAGCTGCCTAGCTTTTTCATCAACAGCATAGTAATATTTAGCTGTTTGCTAAAAAAAACCCCTCAATTCAAAAGAAAAGAAATAGTTCACCTGAGATATATTTTCTCCCTTCCAACTACAAATTATTTCAACCACAGAAAGAAAAAAATTAAATATCTAACTGCTAACATAATTTCTAATTCTAAGTTCAGCTTAAAAAAACACCTGCTTGTGAAGATCAGAAGGACACTTTTACATATGAATCTTACCCATGAAGAAAAAAAACCCCTTACATTCCATCCCCAAGTCATTCCTGAGAGCAACTAAAGCTCATTTTGTCATTGAAAATGCTCTTCAGTACAGTCTTTCAACAATGCATTTATGTAAGTTAGAAAGGAAACATCAGTCTTTCTTCAAAACCATTTTATCCAGTGCTTCCAGAGCACTGAGAAACCCTCTGATTCCTCATGTAGTACATAACAGGGCTTTCAGGAGAGGGAGGAACCCAAATCTTTCCTTAGTGCCCCAGATTTACATGAATGCTACTAATGCAATTTGTTTAGCGTCTTCAACGTTAAAACATTATCTCTACTCCCTCTAGTGGGTGTCCTAAATGAAGCAAATATTCCCTGCTGACTTCCGAAGAAAGTATTTTATTATCGATAAAGTTACTCTGAAATTAAGCATGTGAGCTTTTGCAGCTATCAGAAAACAGGGTGTTACCGAGTATCTCAGGACTTTTCGTTTCCTTAGAAGTTGCAGGGGTCCAGCAACAACCAATACTAGACTTTTCCTGGAACCGGTAGGAGCAAGCCAGATACAGAAAAACACTGTTCCACAAGAAGCAGAACTCGCAGAGGCCAATTTCCTTTGGATGTGCATCCTGCAGCCCTGCACAGCCCTTCACAAAGCCACCAGTGCTCCTCTCCCTCATGCGCGCGCGCACACCCACACTCCTCCCTGCCCTGGTCCCTCCCGAACACCGGAGGCTGGGCCGGAGGAAGCACATGCTTCGGCTTGCCTTTTGGTTTGTTTTCTGGCATAACGTGAAAAACAAAGAGAAGGATGGAAAATATTAGAAGATCCTCACTGCCAAAATCTGAAGGTGGGAGATTTTAGGGAAAAAAAAAATCACCTTCTCCCACCCCCCCAGATGAGTAGCAGGCACTATTCTTTGTCCAGATTTACTGCCCATGGATGAAATTCTGACTGGTTTAACTGACCAAAGTAAGTAACAAAACTCTTGCTGAAATCTTTGCTTTCTCTTTAAGAGTGAACGATGAGGAAAGTGATGCAATATTAGAACCACGAATTGGACACACAGTATTGATTTGTGTGATCATTTTACACACTTCCCGAGTCAAAATTTAGCTTCTTTTTCCTCCATTAATAGGAAAAGAATTAGAAAAGCGCACCACAAACAGAGAGAGACCTTCTGCATGTACATCACTACCAGATGAAGCAATGCCAGCAGTTATTTATGAATACATTGCATTGTTCCCATGTTTTGTAAAACTATGGCTTAGACCAACGTTCTGCTGAAAATATCTTTCCAGCTGATTGAATAGTTTGAAATGTCATCCCTAGACAGCTCAGTTTAAGAGGGTTTAATACATGCTTTTAGAATAGGAAAAAATATAGGCTACTTTTAAAAAATAGCTGTATGAAGAACATACTCATGTTCTTCTGCATTTCAGGGCTAGCACGGCATTATCTCATCATAGAAAAGCCTCTTAAAACTAAAGCAGCGTGTTCAAGAAGCTTACGTTGTTTGTGTGATCTTAGTATCTTCAGACCCCTTTCAAAATTTTTGGGAAAAAAATCTCTCTAAATTTATTGATCAGTAAACAGTCTTGTTTTCTCTGGGCTGCTACTAGTCTCTTTTTTGTTTACCTTGCACCCATCCGCTCACCTTTAAGAACTCTGTGTTTAATAGTATTGTTTGCACAGCCATAGGCCCGTTACAGATAAGACCCTGGGCGGACACTGGTACTGGAACCTCCCTCAAACTTCCTTTTTCTAAAAATGAGATTGCAAAACTCCAAATATAGATATTATCTTCATTCCAGGTGAGCTGCTAATGTGGCTGCCTCAGCCACGGTTTCAAATATAAATGTAATCTCTTTCTCTTCCGGTGATCCCTAAGGAAAAAACAGCAGTTTATCTGACCATGTAAAATGGGAGGACATCAAAATTGAAATGTAAAACCAAAAAACTTTGCTTTAGAAAGCTGATGATCCTACACAGCAAATAGTCAGGCATACAAGAGGAAGGAAGATCTACCATGAATTGTTGAAGAAAACCGCTGTTTGTTTATATTATATATAAACTGTAGGTAAAACAGCAAAACAGGAGATTAAAACGTAAGTGAACAGAAGAAAAAAAATCATAGGAATAAATTATTTTGAATGTGAATGATTTCTAAAATCAAATCCAGAGTCCTTCACTCTTTAGTTATCCTAATTATCTATGCATTTATCCTTCATTAGTCATCAGACCATTACCATAATACCTAGATCTTTTTTTTTAATTACTTTTCAAGAACTACAGTTTGATACTGGAAGACATGAAAACTATTACCCTTTTGTACTGGTGCTTCTCAAATTCTGCTGAACAGGTACCTGCGTACGTTGAGCTAGGAACAAGAAAATTGATGGTTTTGAAAACCGGACTTTTTAGTTCTGGCGTGGTTCTCCCTCTCCAGAGGCTACAGGGCCTGCTGCACCTCTCACCTGCAAGAAGGCACTGCTGTGTCCATGTCCAAAACTGGAGAGAAGAGTTGATCTGATCGCTGTCATGGAGTTCCAGCAACTGCGACACCAGAAGAGGGATACATTTAAACCTCCAATCAAAGTGACTAAAAAAGCCCCAGTAACCTAATAACAAAGAAAATGTTATAGAACATTGATAATCTTTTTCTAAACCACATTTGTCCAAGCTATGAAAAGGTATTTGCCATTTAGCCTGCACAGTCGAGATGCTAAGTTAGTGAAATATTGTAAAACACATGTCAGCATGCTATCATGTCTGAATGTCAAGAATCAAGTAAAAATAGAACCATTTCACGAGCAAAGCAGCGACATTTATAGCATATCTCATTAACTACAGGCCATGGGACTCTTTCATGAAGCTAAGTGTGGGAAACGCTAAGATGAATTTGAGGCCTTCAGTCAGGGAAAACAAACTAAACAATCAGAAAGATGTAAAGAAAAGCGATACAGCCTTAAACATAGCTTTTTACCTTTCCAAATGGCCATTTTCTGACCTTTTAAAGACACCTATGCAGTTAAGACAGATTCAAGACCGAACAAAATAATTAAACAGACAAAACAGAAACATGGCACGGTCTCCATCAGGTCTTTGAATTATTTTTCTTTATTCTTCTTCACGATCCAGCAATTCACAGCAAGGTACAATCTGACTATATGCTAACATCTGAAAAGAGATGACCTGGAAGGGTTTTCCCAGCAAACAGGACAAAAAGACTGCTGGATATCAAGACCTGTGAGACAATGTGTGGGTATCCAGGTCTCTGAAGCCCACAAGAAACAAATCACAGTCACTCAGAATTAACTCTGCACCAAAATCTGAAGACACCATTCATTTCGTATTCTGACTGTAACTGAGCAAAACTCTCAGTGAAATCAGTAGGAAATTGTCCTAAATAAAAGGGCTATGTAGTAAACGCAGGATTGAAAACCCGATTCGCTAAAGGAAAGAATATTATGACCTGCCACTTACACAGACTAGGTAGAAAATACATATGTATATATATGCATACATACATATATATACACTCACTTATACTTTTAGCACTGGATGGAGACACTCCGGTGTAACCAGCATATATGCATGTATTGTGAAGGAATTATCCAGTTTAATAACAGGCAAAATTAAACCCTTTAAACTGGTATTTCTAACTACTTTGCGCATTTTGCTCTACAAGCTAGACTACTGTGGGTTAAAAAGAAGTTTCATGTTTAAGGATTTTTTTAAAAACAAAAGATAATTCCCTTTATCAAAATAGAGCATTAAATTTTGAAGAGATCTGCTTTTGGAAAGAGTATGCTGTTACAATGCTTTGCGTATATTAATGCAAATCACAGATGACAGAGAATTAAAAAACCTATTCCCAGAGAGATTAATCCAAAATGAAAATTTATTCTGCACTAAGTTAAATAGGCCATATTGGGTCCTTCTTTGCCGATTGCAAATAAAATAAACTGTAATTCTGGATTGTGAATTTCTTGCGTTCTTTTAACAGCAACGAATGGTTTAATATTTAGGCGCTCTAGTACTAATTTCTAGGGAACGCTTTTTATGTTTTCCTATGTACTACATATGTACACACTGACTGTACCTATTCCAACAGCTTTATATCAAACAGCAGCAATTTATAAGGAATGTTTTGTTTAAAACGGTGAGCATGCCAGCCAAGACTTGAAAGACCAAGCTAACTACCTACAGCAAAGTTTAGCTCGTTACCACTGACAAGTTCTTTTAGTTATTCTTCATGAGCTTAGTTGTCACTTAAGGCTGTAGTTTCTGCGATACCACTTTTCTCCACTGGTGGGGAGGGTCGTCATGCTGCTAAACTAGAGAAAACCTAAGCTAGCTTTGGAGGAGACTTTGGCGCAAGCATCATTACAGCTGAAGAAAAAAACGTGTAGCAAGGCGGAAAGAAATCATTACTGGAACATGGTTTAGAGAAGCCATCCTTAACACAGTCCCTTGACACTATCTTTATGCACATGCATTTGCCAAAATAAATAAAATACATAAAAATAAATGCATACACGGTAACCGTTTCATTCTGGAAACCATTTTTTTCTTCTACTTCAGTCATTTTGCGGTTCATAGTAGCCCACCTTGCTGGAGGCTTTTGACTGAAAATAAAATCGGTCACGTTAAATGCTGTAACATCCCTCCACCTCTACGGAAGCACTTGCACAAAAGTTGTCCACCTGTATAACACAACCTTTTCTTTTCCCCCTTAAGGAGAAGAACATTCAGCAACTCGCATCATGATATATATTCACAGTGACCCTGAGCTGAAAGAAAATGAACACGTGCTGTAGCTGGTAGCTTTACAACTGCTGGTCAAAACACTCCAAAACTAAAATTGCAAGTATATTGTCTGTCTAGAACGAGGCTCAGTATTCTCCCCTGTGAGGTGTCTGCTCAAGCTCCAAATTTCCAAATCTTACCAGCAGCAGAAACCTGCAAAGACAGCTGGGAAAGCAGACTGTGAGGCCTCTGAATACATGGGGAAATAAAATCTTATCGACCAAGAGAGAAGACTGCGTTTTATCCAACGTAATCAGAATTTTTAAAATCTTCACTCCAGCTGAAGATTTGGGTAAAGGAGGCTTTGTTAATTTCTTGCCGGGGCCTTCAAATAAAAACGGTTGAGCCCCACACGACAGAGGAATCCTAAGCAAGCTGGGAGAAACCGCTTGTGTTTTCAGACCAGCAGGTGAAGATGAGGCCGGTAATTGTTTTGCACGCCCTGATGGAGATCGCAGCAAAGCAGATCGCAGTAATCAAGAGAGAAGATGATGAATTTTAGCTCCGAGGGCAGGTGGGGAGAAAAAAGAACAGCATTAGCACAGCAGGAGGAAGCAGTTCTGTATGAGAAGACGGTGGAAACACAAACTGCCTTGTGTGGAGACACCGGCAAAACCAGCCCCCCTTCTTTCTCTGGGTGGACGTTTCTGCCCACCTCGCCGGCCGCCGCCCCAGAGCCCCCCGCGCACCCCG
>NW_008825564.1:1025237-1040723 GCF_000699105.1 Pygoscelis adeliae | reverse complement strand
CGCTGACAACCCCTACCTTAAAGAGCACGGGTGAGGGGGGCGTTTCTGACTTACTGTGCTGGCTGTAGCATCCAGCATCCCTTCAGCAGGCTTGGCGTGCTGCGTGTAGCACCCCTTCGTCTGCTGGAAGAAACCCCTGAAGGGAAAATGCTCGCCGAACTGAGAGCTGCTGCTTCTTGAGCCCTGGCCATCTTCGCCCAACAGTCCTCAAAAAAATAAAACTTACAGACTTGGTGTGTAGCTGAGGATACAAACTTCGAAACAGATTCCCTCAGCTTACTACCTTCAAAGCAAAAATCCCTTTATGTATTCATCTCTTGTGAATGAAGGCATTCACCGAAAAAACCCACAAGAGTTAGGCCTTAATCTGTTAGTAGGTATTACAGTTTTTCCCCCTGGACTGTTACAACTTCTTGAGAACTAATTGGTTTAGGAAGAATTTAAATTGCCTTTTAGTATTCAGAGCAAAATCGCTGGTCGTTCACAGCTAATAAAGGCAGTTTGCATTGATACAGTCTTAAAAGTTACCCATCTAAAATGTTATTTCTGTTGTTTTTTTCTATCTAATGAGTAGAGGAGTCCTTAAAACCGAATTAATGTAGGAACTGTGTTCTAAAAATGCACTTTCACCCTACTCTAGTCAAACTTTCTGTACAATTAAATGCATGGGTATGAAATTCTATGATGTGGCTTGTTTATAGCTAATGAAAACAATTTGCAAAGACTAATTGCAAAGTTGTTACTTGTCTTCAAAATAAGCAAAAAAAAATGGAATTTTTGTTTTAAATGCAATAAACAATGTATATAGCTTTTTAGAAATGCAGTATCGGTGTCTTACGTCCAACTAAAAATTGTTCTAGTTTACTTCCTGCTGGTACAGGTAATTTATTAAAAGTTCCATAGAGCATGGTTACAAATTCTTACGAAAAATGTAGCTGCTGTGTAGAGTTTCAGTTAAACTTGCCCATAACGATTACAGGAGGAAATACATTTATAAGGTGTTTGTAGTCAATATTTCACATCACTCTGATAACAAATTATTCATTCCACTATGGAGATGAACATTCAGCGTTGTCTTAGTTTTTAGTCATTGCTTGTAATAAACCTCAGAAATCTCTTCTCACGGATTTACCCCAAATTGTGAAAAGCCTTTTGTCCCTTCTTTCAGTAGGGGCTGATTTTCTAGACCATCTAGAACTAGACTTTCTAGACTATCTGGAACAGGCTCAAGAGTTAAAATAGCCGAGTGTGGCTGCTGCAATACTGTGTACTGCAATACAAGAATGAACGAACTTGCTGTAGAATGTGTTTTTTACGGTAGTAAGTTAATATTTTTAATAAAGAGCTCAGCTTTAAGAAGAATCCGAGGTTTATGCTTTGCTTGTCCGTGGTATAGCAGCAGGTATTAAAAAGCAAATGGACGCATTAAGAGAGTGGCTTTGGAGCTGGATCTAAACTTCCCGATTCTGATTCAGAGCTGCCTATAGAAACTGTATGGAGTCAGTCCCACAGCAGTACAAGCTGGATTTTTCCATTAAGTTCTCATCAGACCAGTGTCCGGATCTGGCTCAGTTGTTTGAGCTACTTTAAAGACAAATTTATATCTGCTTTCCATCCAAATGGAATGCAGCTCCTTAAACTAGGAAATGTCAGGAATAGTCAATACTGCTTCAAGACTAGTCAATACTGCTTTACAGAAGTAAAACTGATTTATGCAAATAGATTATTTGACTAATACGCTGATTTTTCCAACAACTGGAGGCCTTTTCTTTTTGAAAAGTAAAGACTTTTGTTTCTATCCTGTTGATTGCCCTGCTGATAAATAATCACGAAGGAAGGGTCTGGAAAAGTTTCTTCACAGTCTTTTCAGAAAGTACTGATACAAAGCTGTCATGTCTACCTCACAGTGGGCGCTACCATAGCGTTGATGTGAGGCAGAACTGTGAGCTAGCTAGCTAATCTTCCATCTTCCTCCTCTCAAACTGAGTCACAGCCAGTAAACCCAAAACAGAAAGTCACAGCCGTGGGAGTGGATGAGAGACCGTGCAAAAGAAGGTGACGGGTTAGGCCCTGTGAAAGGAAACCCTGTGCTTGGGAGGGTTGCAGGAGACACATGCGGAACACCAGAGCTCTGAAACTGTTGTTCGTCTAATGATTCCTCATCATAATATACCCCTTGCAGTGAGAAGATCATTGTTTTGACAGGTCAGGTGTATTTATGAGATGCAGACAAGGGCCCTAGATGGTTTGCTGGTCAATAATGAAAGGAGCTGAAGGACTATGTCAGCTGATAGAGGCTGGTCGGGTTTCTAGTATTTCACTGGAGCTATGCTAGAAATAGATTATGCGAACTTACGCTACTAAGCATCTAGTCTAAACACCTGGGTTTTTTTATTTTAAGTATTAGTCCTTAAACAGTTAGCCGCAACAAGAAGCTTTGCTTCTTAGAAATTGGTTGTGTAGGTCACATTTGGCTGGCTGGAGTGAGGAGTTACTGTTTTCAATACTGTAGTCTTGTTTACACAAAAAGACAGCAGAAAGTAGTTTTTCTAAACACAATTCAGCATGGATAAAGTCTTCCAAGAAGTCTTTGAGCACCACAAGCTTTTCTTAACCCCTCTTCAGTCTCACTCTCACACTGCCTTCGCTTGCTGTTCACTCACTTTCAGATTCCTGTCGCACACAACCACAATGAAACCAGCTGCCAGTTTGCAAGGACCCACGGCAGAGTTCCTGCTCAGACCTTAATTGTGCCGCTCCATGCCTTGGGACGGTGATTTCTGTTGATCCAATTGACATTCAACAAGGACGTGTAATTGCCTTTCTGTTTTCTCCGAATGAGAAGTACATGGCACACCTGTTAGTGTCAGTGAGAGCCAAGCTTGGACGTAGATTGAATGGCGACCACCCACAGCCTTACAGGACACCTCAAGAGCCAGTTCAGTGTTCAAAGTAGTAGATGTAAGAATTTATTTCTGTATTATGTCTCCAAGCCAGCTGGAGCTTACACTTGCTTAACTTCACTGATGTGAGTCGCTTTCTTTCCGTTTGATTGGTGCAGTTCACAGTGGTAGAGTTAAACCCGAAGATAAGAAACAGCAGCTCTCAAGTCTTTAAATGATATAGCACAATACCTTCTGCTCCTGGGGACACCCTTATTGTACCCAACTCCAAGTTACCATTTTCACTTTTGAGAAAGTAGGGTAAACCTGTGAAATCTAGCTCTATTTAGGCAAGCGTAATAGAGACCTACCTTCTAAATAACAAAACTCCTTTTATACCTCCTTTCTAAATTTCACCTGCAGCCAAGCAGTTGCCCCTCTCACAGTGTCTGAACATACCTTTCCCTGACTAAGGGGACAAGTTTTAGAGTAGAAATGACGCTGCAACCTAGCTTGGTTTCATTTTCAATTTTTCGTTTTTTTCACTGGAAACTGTGGCACTGAATACACCTCCCTTTAGATGGGTGGCAGCTTTGAAATTTCCTAAATGAAATTTTAGAGCAGAAGTTCTGGTCAGGTACTGGTAGATACAGCAGTAAAATTTGCTCCTTTCAGCTTCCTCAGGGATTTGCTCAGTATTTCTTCTAATGTTATTTTTGTCTTAACCATCCCCTGAAGCAGGTCTGTGGAAGGCCAGGTCTACATTTCTGTCCAGCTCGCAGTAAGACATTACTGACTGTGGTAGGGACAGAAGTAGGCAGGAGGACTTTGGCTCGAGGTGTGACTCTCTCCTGATTACCTTGGGAAGACTCAGGGTGAAGAAACACCGTCATTCGCCATACCAGAAAGGGATATTCTGATTTTGGAAGGAAAGGAGAAATTGCCTTCACCATTAAAATGGGCAATGCATTCTGCATCATGATAACACTCGTAGCGATCCTACTCCTTCTGTGCCTTCCCCCCATCACACCCGCATACACACATGCAACACACATGCGCGCAGACACTTGGGCTGGTCTGACTCCGTGCCCGAGAGCACACCCTTTTCAGGACTGGGTAAATCATGCTTTCCTACTGCAGCCCATAAAAGGATTTTTGCAGTCTGCTTTGGCATTTGCCCAGTACTCTGCAAAATGGGGCTGATGAAAGGGGAGTAGATGCTATACATTTGTGACAGATTAATATATCAGTGAATCTTTTTCCTAAATCGTTATAATTGTAATGAAGTTGCAACTTAAACAACACAGTCTATTGCCCAAGTTTGTTTTAAAATACTTTGAGATTAAACTTGGCGTTCTCAGTGGCGAGCGAGTTAAAATGAGAGCAGTATTGATTATTGCCTCAGCAGCGCTGTGATCTGCTCGCAGAGGCCTGTGGAGAATAGAAATTTAAACAAAGGGAGAAGGTGGGCCAACAGCTGCAGATGGTGGTTAAACAGACACTGAGTTGCACACAGGCTCATAATGATCTTGGCTGTAATCGCTTACTCCTCAAAATGGTCTCAGGATCATTAAACAGAGGCTCCTTTAATTGTCTGTTGTTATAATGGTTTCAGAGAGAATTCGGCCATTTCTGTTTGGCTACACCTCAGATAAATTCACATCATTTCCCATTGCCCATAAACAATCATGCCGTCATATGCCAGAGAGATGCGTTCTCATTCCCTCTTCAGCTCCAGAGCAAGGAACAAGGGCCTCTTCACACGGCTTGCACATGTAAGGTCCTGGTAGCTCTTCAGCCTCTTTTCTGAATTGGTGGCAGTTTTTCCACTCAGGTCTCGGGGGCTCTGTATCATTAATGGACCGCTCACCTTTGCTCTAAAACCTGGACTCTGGCTTGATTTAATCAGCAAAGCCGATGTTTTTTTTCCCCCTCTCTGGACTAGTAGGTATGATTCATAACATCTCATGGCACTATGTATTTTCAAAGTTAATCTGGTCAGGCCCGTATTTGAAATCACTCTGGTTTTGAATCCTAGTAAATCTACTGCAGATGTGAGACTTCTATATCCAAGTCCAACTGGCAGGTCATCATGTGCATCCCTATGCAGATGTGGTGGAAAAGCATCCAATTCATGTGTTCAAGCTCTTAAAGGAGTCCTAACACCGGCACTAGGCCCACAGCTGGATTAACTTGACTTAAAGGCTGGCTTGCCTTTAAAACTGCTGCAGGCAGGGATGAGGGCTGCATCCCCCACAGCTGCCCATAAGATGTATGGGCTCCCCATCCCATTCCACGGGTGGCCAATTATCTCAGTTCTCATAGGGAATCAAGTTTTGACTCTAAATTAGAGAAATTGGGGCAGCACTGTGGCATGACTGGCTATTTAGCAGGCAAGCAGAGCATCTAAAAATGCTCCGTTCTTTTACATCAGTGCAACGCCAGAGATTTTAGGCCAATTAGGTGGGCATGAACGGTCTTCTCAAGGGGTTTTGCATGGTCATTGCTACAGCTTACAGTCTGCAGCTAAGTACCCATCAGGGTTAAGATCCAACAAGGTTGGGGTTAATGCACCACCACTGAAGACTGGTGTAAATGTTTGTATTCCTTTTTTTTTGTTTGTACCTTATCAAAGTTTGTGCAGGAGGAATTTCCCTCTCTGAGATGTTCACTGTGAGCCCTTTCATCAGTAATGAAAAAAATGCACTTTTATGTAAAAAGAAATGATGCTTTTTGGAAGCAAACAGGTCTCAAAGAGAGTAAAGCTTAGTTAAAACTTTACTAAGCATGCCAGTAAATTCTCTTCAGCTTTCTGACTCATCACCCCCCTTCGTATTATTCCTTTGGCTCACGGTAGCTTATGCTTCTATATCATGACAGCTGCCTTATTAGAGATAAATCTTGAGTTTTTGACACTGCAGAATGTAAATAGCACCTCGGAGTCACAGCACCTTTCTTATCTTGCTAATAAGATACCAAGAGGGGAAACGGTGACGCAAGTTCTGGTTTAGTCCTGAGACAGGTCCCACCCACGCTGGGAAAGGGTCGCCCGGAGCTACAGCACAGGCTCATTTGTTGGTGCCAGCGGAAAAAAAAAATCTTCTTTCACTGACAGGTATACGAATGGGAGTTCAGGAACATCAGACTAGGTGTCATCACATCATTTTCTTTATATTCTTTTGTCCATGTGGAAAGTAGTACTTGGGACCTTGGACCTTTCCCATTAGTTATGTAAACTGTGATGAGGCTGGAGGGAAAGGGCAACAATCAAGAGAGAAACAATCCAGCTATTGCCTAACTGCTTTCCAAATGTATAGTTCCTTATAGCACTCGAGAGGCTGTTTTGGAAGAACTGTTGTATCCCCATCCTTCACACATTGTGCACATTGTGTATACTGAAGTAAGTCCATCCTGTTGGGGGCCTTCCATTCAAATTGCTGTTTTTTCAATTAGAAAAGACCAGGAAGCATGATTAAAATTCAAATTGCCAGGCTTTGCTGTTTTCAGACATTGGTTGTAAAGCATATTTGTTAAGCACCATCTGCTGTACATTCAGAAAACAGCAACCAAAATTGCTGTTCTCTTTCCAGCTTTTAAATCAAATCAAAATTATTTAAATTCTGTCTACTATCAAATACATTATTTCAGCTCTGGAATGTTAAAACTGTATATAGTCCTCCAATTGATTATCTATGTACAGTTACATATAGACTGCAGACTGGGACAGACACTTGGGGGAGAAACTGTGTTACAAAACACCACGTCCTAGAACAGGACAGTGGAAGGAGATGGGGAAATAATAGCGATGTTGAGCCTGATTTCCAGATGTACTAAATAAAACAGGATGAATACAACTGAAGACAAAGCATTGTCTTTCAAGGGCAAATGTGATGTGTGGTAACCGCAGGACAGGATGATAAAAACAGAAGCTATGCATCAGTTGAAGCTCCTAAATGGGCATTATTAGCTTTTCAGTATGGTTTAATTAGCAGAACAATTATTACCAATACTCCGAAACATCACAACTCTATTGATGGTGAACTGTAGGTGATGAAGAAAAGTACTCCAATTATTAGCCTGAATTAAGTGAATAGGCTGAAAGGCATAAATAAACCTGGAGATTGTTTAAATGAGAAACAGCCACCAGACTTTTTTCTCAGCCTCCCTGTAAGGCCTTTCTTCCATATTTTTCTTAAAGATTTTTCTCTTTGAGCATTTTAATGAAAAAAAAGTGTCAGAAGCTGTCCAGCTCAGAACGGGTCACACAGGAGCAGGGAGGGAAGGATTGCTGCTGTGATGTGCAAGGCACAGGCTGCCCAGACAAACAGAGGCAGCAGAGGTGGAGGAGCCTGAGCCTCAGAGGTGCTCTGCTGGAGCTCCTTGTCCTCTTTTCTTACCCTCCCCGCCCCCTTCCTCACTGCCCTTGCAGCCGGTCTGCCCGTCATGCTTTAAGAGAGTTTCTCATTTTGTACCTCTGCTTCTATCTGAGGGCATTTACTGCCCAGCTGGATCTACCCAGCAGTGAATGTGAGCCTCGTAGGTTGGAGGCTGTCATTGGCAGGACCCATAAACCACATGTTGGAGAGGGCAGTGGGTGAGGCAGGGACGGCAGGAGGTGGTGGTTCGGTGGTCCATGCTGAACGCCATCTTGAAGCTGTGGATTGTAGCCTGGTCTTTTCTAGGGGTTTCCTACATAAAGCTGGACATCTTTGGTACTGTGTCGTAGACAGTGGGGGTCAGAGCACTTGTAGATGCGAGAGGTGCCCATGGGACCTCTACTCTGCCCCCACGGACAGTGCAAGTGCTCTGACAAAGGTCAGTCTGTAAGGCCCTCATGTTGGGCAGACAAAACGTTGACTGTTTTTGAGCTTAATTACACCAAGGGCCAAGTGAAGTCTGGCAAGAGAGAAGTGAGGATAAAGTCTGTAACTGCACACCGCTTGGGAGGGAAATTAATATCGCAGCATTCTTGGTGAGGAGGCTGCATCCAAAATGGGTAGGAAGAATAATACAGAGTAACCGTTACCACTGAGTGGTAATTTGGGGTAAAAGTTACGTGTGACCATGTAAGTAGTCATCTGGTACGCTAGCATGCAGGGCCAGATCACCCAGCCTTTGAACTACAGACCTTGCCACCTCTGCCATGCCCTCACATCCCAGTAATGGAACAAAGACCGGTGAGAAGAGCCTGCCCTCCCCAAGATGAACGTTCAGTGTCTCACGATACTGAAGCAGCCTGTCACTGGGGACTTCACGTCAATATACTTAGTACAGACCAAGCAAGGAGTCCCGCAGCTACAGAGCATGCGGCACCACTAGTCCTATGAATTTAAAGCAATCAAAGAAGCGAATCTCTTACCTTCTATGCTCTCCTCATCTCAGTCCAGGAGGGAGAAATCCACCAAAGAAGGTCCTCTTCTCACTCAGCGCAGAGCAAAGCCTGCTCTCGGCCCTAGCCTTTTGGGTTCATGATCTAATTACCCTTTCAGAAGTAGGGCAGGTTCCTCTTTGAAAAAAAAAATAAAAATACTTGGCAATTGTGACACCTGATCTGGAGGCCAATGGACATTAACAGGAGCCATGCCCAAACACAGATCAGTGGATTTCTAACAAATTCATTCTTCCTAAAGTTTCTGTTATTTTGGTAAAACATTACCATTTCTGTTCCACCAGTGGGAAAACTAAGGCAAATAGCAGTGAAGTAAATTGGCCAAGTGATACCACATAAACGAGTCACCAGCTGAACAAAGCATCCCAAAATCCCAGCTCCCAAATCACAGGTAAAAGTCAAGGAAAACAGTCTGCATGGCTCCTCCCTGCCCTCTCAAGAAATAACAGTATTTAACATCAGTTCTTAGGAGGGCGCAGTATCAATCACAGTGTGGGAGACGTTGCTTTTCTGAGTCAGACCTTGCAAATCAGAACAGCAGTTTTTGCTGGTAGCTATGAAATAATCAGGCATCAATATTTATCTGCATAAAGATAATAAATATTAAGTTTATAAGGGAATAAATAATGTCTTTACAAACATACTCATCACAATCCTACTTTTACAAAATTATATTAGTACAATATTCTTGCAAAAACTGTATAGACACTCAAAGACAAACCATGTCAAAGTTACTGCACAGTTTTGCAGTTTTGTAAGATACATTAAACTACATAATCATTTTAAATTCAACAAAGGTATAAACTGAGACATACTGAAGACAGAAATTTAGTAAAATTTTAAATAGATTTCATATTTACATGAATGCACCTCAGGTGAAATCTGGTAAAAATTTAGCATGAGTAAGCAAAGCAATTCTAAATATTAAAATGTAAACATTCTGCAGTGATGCTCTTGACACTACAGAGCATTTGCCACAAATTGCATATAAAATATTTCAAGTAACCCATCCATTAATGGCTTCAAACATCTAATATATGTGATATACACTGTAATTTTCCCTGCAGCTCCTCTTCCCCTTGATCATTTGCAAGGTAACAGTTAATTATAATGAACAAGAAATGAAGGAAAAAAAAAAAGTACATCTTGTCTTTGAATTAAGTATTATTCTATGGGTTCCTCTAGAGTTATTCTTGATGCACACCAATATGAAGAAAGTCAGGGCTGTACATCAGGGGTTCAAACACCTGTGTATTTATATCCCAAACTAGCAAATATTCAGGTGCCTAAGATGGGAGAAATAATTTCCTCCAAACTCAACTCATTTATTTCACCCCCTTCAAGACACGGTGCCATGTGAACTGTAGAACTGCATCAGTACATATCCACTTCTGGGTTTTGATCCATATTCTGTAGAACCCGATCAAGTTTTTTTTATGGGTTTGAATGCCACTCAACGATACTCATTGAAGAAGTTGAATACTTGAACTAAATATTAAAAAACCTCTTTTGTTTCAAAATTATCTTTTCTTCATCAGTTTCTATAGTCACTCTTCCTTTTTCCTTATGAATACTATTTAGCAAAGTTTTTATGAAAGTAAAAGTACAACAAATTACTTTTTCCCCCCTTCATTTATAATCTGTGATCTCTTGTAGCAAATTATTTATACTGATTTGGGCTGCAGATGCTTTTATTCTAATACAGTGTTACCAGAGATTTATATTGAACTATAGCTAGAAGCAATCAGAAGCAATTAGAAGTCTAATAATTGAAGGCAGCCACACCAGGATTATGGATTACTTCCACACCTATAAAGCCAGGATGGTGCTAGTATGAGCTCAAACCAGTTGAAAACTAGTGTAGCTAGCAACAGTTAACTCACTGAAATTGCTCCCTGCTTTTACCAGTGCAAAAGAAAAAATCAAGTCCAGTATGTCCCTTTCTTTTAACAATAACAAGAAATAAAATAGGGTAGGAAATTACAATGTAATGTAAGAAATTGTTATGTTGACATCGAAAATCAATAGAAAAAAAATGTCTCCAATCTTCTAAAGTCTTATAAAAAAGGCTTCAAAAAGCCTTGACTTCTATGATGTTCTAGCAGTAGATAGCAGCATGATCATAAAATAGATCTATGTATAGAAATCATGAAGAAATAAGAAATATCATGCTATGAGGTTTAATACTTGATCCTGCCAGATGCTGAACTCTCTGGCCCTGACCCAGCAAACCATTTAAGCATGTGGTTAGAAGTCAGCATGCACGTTGCCCCACTGAAGCAAACGAAGTTATTCAAAGTTTGAGCACATAGTTAAGTGCTTTGAACGATTGGGTCATTAAAGTACCAACCACTTACTGCCAGAGTATAAGGCTAAATTACCGCTGTGAACAGGTTGTTGCATAGCTGTCCATTATGAGGCTTACATACTGCTCTTTGAAGCATTTCTTCACCACTGGATAAGAAAAAAATATGGGTCTGTCTGGGCAGGAAATTCCTACATTCCCATCATTTCACTTCCATGTGCAAAACCAAATTATATCGATGCCCACGTATAAGCATCACTTAGGGAAATACAAAGCGCTATCAGTGATAATGGTAATTATACAATGCCACCCCTCTCCCACCACCCATACACACTCCATTAGAGCCAACTTCCTCCTGTATGCAGGGCTAGCGTTAACTTGTAACTCGCAATGAAAAGGGTAAAGCCATGCAAATAGCAGATGCTACCTGTCACGTTTAACATTGCTTAGAGTTTCTAAGATGCTGCTTGATGCTGAGCAACATTGCTGCCTGGTAAAAGCAGTGTTGTCAAGAAGAAAACTTGTGCCCTCTGCGTAGTAAGTAGAACTTGCAATTTTATCTCAAAGCCAGGAACAAGACTAGGTAGAAAACTGCATTTGTAGCCTTTGTTCTGACAATTGTAGATTGGGAAATTATGTGTGTTCACTAAAACACGTATCCTGGAGGAAACCAAAACAGGTTTGTTGTGCTAGTGGAAGCACGAGGACCGAATTCTGCAGATGTTTGCCTCATCTCAGCTCAGGAAATAAGATCCCTTTCCTTAACTTTGGTGATGACTTCTACTGTGATTTAAGGGTTGTGAGAAAAGTAGGAATAGAAGCTCATAACTTTATTTTAATTATGGATTTCTATACAGTCCTGGTTTCGGCAGGGATAGAGTTAATTTCCTTCCTAGTAGCTGGTACGGTGCTGTGTTTTGGATTTAGCATGAGAACGAAATTGATAACACACCGATGTTTTAGTTGTTGCTAGGTAGTGTTTATACTAGTCAAGGACTTTCCAACTTCCCATGCTCTACCGACTGAGAAGGCTGGAGGTGCACAAGAAGCTGGGAGGGGGCACAGCCAGGACAGCTGACCCAAACTGGCCAACGGGATATTCCATACCATGGGACGTCATGCTCAGTATATAAAGCTGGGGGAAGAAGAAGGAAGGGGGGGACATTTGGAGTGGTGGCGTTTGTCTTCCCAAGTAACCGTTACACACGATGGAGCCCTGCTTTCCTGGAGATGGCTGAACACCTGCCTGCCCATGGGAAGCAGTGAGTGCGCGACTTTTGCTCTACCTATTAAACAGTTTTTATCTCAACCCACGAGTTTTCTCACTTTTACCCTTCCAATTCTCTCCCCCATCCCACTGGGGGGAGTGAGCGAGCGGCTGCGTGGTGCTCAGTTGCCAGCTGGGGTTAAACCATGACATATACCTACCAATATACACCTGTTCTATTCACATCTCAACATATGATTCCACTGTGGTTGGTTTGTTTTTTTTGGGTGGGTGGTGGGGTTTTTTTGCTCAGGGCGTATGCATTTGTCAGAAAACACTTTCAGTTTAGTTCTTACCACTTAGAGGGAAAATACCCACGTAGAAAAAAAATCCTATTACTGCTTTCTCCTTTCTCATTTGCCTCTTACCCTTATTCTGCCATCCTGCCTCTTTATTGCCTCACATTATTGTACCATCTTAATTCAAACACAATGCCATGGCCATCTGAGGGATCAAGAGCTACCTTGTGTTCATAGGAGAACCTTATTTTGTTGTTATAGACTCTGTTTGGTGTTCAGGTGTCATGGTGATTATTGCACTAGAAATACTAATCTGTGCAACAACCTTTACACAGAGAGAGAAGGAATTCTGCAATGGCAGCACAGTTAGGTCTTTGTCCTGAAAAATTTGCAGTCATAGACTGGACATGTTTCTGTAAGGAAGCAGAAACATCTCTCTCGCCACAGGGCTTTCTAAAACGGTAATATCAGGGATAGCAGAACAAGCATTTGATCAGCATTATGTAATGTAAAGTTCCTGTTTGTCAGATACTGAGACCTTGGCATAATGCCCCCTTCGTCAGGACTGTTCCTGAAGTACCTGAAACATCTCACCACTTCAGTGCTAAATGCTGTTGACTGCCTCTCTTTCCAGCCTGTCCAGCTGCAAATGCATGGGCTGTTATTCTCATATCTGTTAGCTCTGATATAACCTTGTCCATTTCGGATGAAGGCAAAAAAAAAAAGTACCCCTGTACAGTCACTCAAGATCAGTCCAGCTATTGCAAATGTCAGGTTCTGTCAGTGGGAGGCCAAGCCGTGTCAAACTGTATTTGAATCCTGTGTTCAAAAAAAGCAGGAAAGCCTCTGATGAGAAGAACTTACTTCTTTTAGGTACTGGAAACCACTTACGTGTTGCAAGGATGGGGTCACATTTGGGTAGGATATTAAGACTCTCTTCATTTTTTGCTCCAAGTGCATACCTTACTCTGTAGAAGAAAGGTGTTCTTGGAAGATGTGGGAGTACCTACAGAGTCTTGGGCTACAACTCAAATTGCTCTGCTCAGCTATGGCTTGTCTCCATGGTTTATAAAACTCAATATATATGACAAAAATAGACACAATTGAGAGAAAATGAGGGGGAAGTAAATGTATTTGACCTCCACACATGCCAACTAAAAGCTGACTTTGAAGGGATGATGATACGGGAGATATGGGACAATCTGATGCAAAGCAGACCTGAGTAGATTGGTAAAATACCAGCTGACATTCCCTTGGTGATGTATGGCTTTTTAGAACATTTTCTATCCATAAACTTAAAGATGCATAAACCCAGAGCCTTCACTTTCCCCAGTGAAGTACAGAATATTAAATGACTTGCCAGGGAACACATAGCAGGTTAATGGCGAAGCTATCGATCCAAGTCTTTCCTTGATTCCATCCATTGGATTACAGAGCTGTTTCTCAGACTTTCCTTTTGGATCATTCTTTGGTTTGAACCTCTGCTCCTTCAAATATATTTCACCTTACAAATTGGCACAAAGTTATATGCACAGATTGACATAAGCATAATCAAGACCAAAACTTACACAACCATCAGTTTTGCATGGTGAATATACCATACGGATTATCAACCTTATGCTATTATTAAAAACAGATTATTGCATACTAAACACATTTAGCATACTAAAATTGGATTATCAGTTAATTTTGTCAGAAATAAATCCCCAGCAATACGCAGGAAGTTTCCAGCTCTAGTATCCTAGGGGTAATATTTCATGAGCCCTAGCATCCTACGGGCAATATTTCATGAGCCACGGCAGCAGAATGAGAAAGAATGCTGCACTAAGGAGGAAGATGGGCTGCAACCCAAATTCTATGAGGCCAGTTGGTAATGCTGTTATTGATGTTATTGGGCTAGACTTTCAACTTTTGAAAAGCCTGGAAGAAGAGAGGCAAGCAGGAGAGCGGAGTGAGACAGCCCCAGCTGGGACTGATCTGGTCTGAATAGCTCAGTTGGGCACAGGGTAGCTACAGATAAGGATATAAAACCTCTGCCAGGTTGAAACTTGGGGCCGTTTCTAGAAAAGCAGAACTCCTTTACCTTAGGCTGTACATGTGAACTGAGCAGATGATAGCCCTTACTGTTGCCTTGCAAACTGCCGAGTTTGGAGGAAAAAGCTCTACAGCACCATGAGGGCACAATCAGACAGCTTAGAGGTAAAACTACATTCCTGTCTTCCTCAGTATATATCACTAAAGCAAAAAGCAGGGGGCTACCCTTAATTAGGCAGATGTGAAAAAGCTAAACCGAGGAATGAGTCCTCGTTTTGAGGGGACCTGTAGGTCAGGTTTTGAACTGAACCATTTTAAGATTTAAAAATAGAGTTCGTCCTACAGATAGACTGAGTCACCTCTTCACCTGGCGTCAATTAAGTGTTGCTTGAATGCGATCAGTGGACTGAGAGAGCTGGAGGGCTCTCCCTTCACCTTTCACTCACCTTCATCAGTCAGGAGAAGAAAAGGGAAGGACAGTTCTATACACCGGTCATGTATGCAATTCACTTTGTGTGTATTTTTATTTTGGAAACACTGAGCAGTAAGTAATGAAAATCCATCAGTAATGAAAATCCATCCTATACTACAGCTGGGCAAATAACCTTTTTAATGGCTTAGACTCCATATCTCAGCGTCGAAAGCTCAAAGCTGAAATATTCTTCAGTCTAACTGATGCTTTAAATTATTTTAATGACTGCCATTTTATGTTTTAACTCCTTGGACCAATTGCAGTTGTTCTAAATTTCAGCTTTGCCATTCAATTATCACATGAGCCACATAAAACTCTTCTAGTTTCCTGCTCTGATGGGATCTGCACATTTGCAATTCTGCTTCCCAGTATGTGGCTTCGAAACCCTCTCTGCCAGTACAACCAAATTATTTGATTGTTCCGAGAAAACAAATACAAAGGGGACATAAAAAGATGAAGCTGAGTTTATTTAAGATTTGGATAAACATCCATGGAACGATCCTGGCATTATTTACCCAGCTCTTTTTAACACTGTGGTGGTGCAGCATTTTGGATAGTGTGGTGCCTAAGCTAACCAGGCTCACTGAGCATCTTCCTCCCGGATGGGATCGCAGACAGGTTGTATAACCCAAGTGTGTTGCACCCACTCACTCACTGTAAACTCAGACCCTGCGAAACTTCCTGGAGAGTGAAGAATTAAAGGAGAAAATTGTTCAAAGCATTACAATGTGCAATTTCAATGCAAGGCATAATGGAAGTAGCCGTGTGGGAGGATATTACTTCATTATAAACCTAAATCAGATGCCCAAAGATTTCTGTCATCTCCAGAGACCGTTCCATCAGGCTCTACAAGAGGTTTTCCAGTGGAAGAAAAATAGCCCCCCGCCCCCCCCCTCCC
>NW_008825564.1:981539-1025216 GCF_000699105.1 Pygoscelis adeliae | reverse complement strand
TTTGGGCTTGAGAAAGTTGTATGGCTTTTTTAACAGTTTCTAATGAAATCCCATATTATTGCTTCTCCCCTGGGAGACTTCAAAAGTCATGCAAACTTCACAGAGCCCACATGTTCGTAAACCTCAAGCAAAAGACCAGTAAGGAAATAAATTCCAGTTCTCCAATTAGCATTTGACATTCTCTACTGTTTTTTTGGTGGCGTGAATTTATCTTTCTTCTAAACCATGCTGATAAATTAAATGAGTCACTAAACCCGGCATTATTTCATGTTTGAAGGCACACTGAAATCAAACACTCCAATTCACAGTGGGATTTGCTTTCTGCATAATATTTGGGGGAAATATGAAACAAACCCAGCAGTTTCAAACATGTTAAAGGGGCTAATATGTACATGAATATTTTCTTGAAGCTCCTTATTGTGTATTCACAGCTACTGCCAAACACAACAACAGAGACGGGGCATTAGGATACGAAATGGGAAGTGGTCAAATTTTCAAAGCGAGCTGCTGGGTGCTGAACACTTTTGAAAATCTGGCCCCTGACTCTTTGGTGCCGTTCCAGAAAGAAATATCTCTATGCTGGCAGTTGGCCAACCAGCTTTGGAAATCCTTTTCCACAATTATTTCAGTAAAGCATAAAAGCCGATCCCCAGCTTTCTCTGCCTGATTAAGCACTGTCACCAATCACTATGCAGCTCTAAGGTACGCATGAAATATTCCTAGATAAATCCTCCATCTCCAGAGAAATGTGTTTCCTGTACAACTGTAAATCCAGGTTCTGTGCTGAAGCTAATCCAGTCTGGCAGTGCTATGGCCCTAGAAAAGTTTCCCTGGAAACGACAAACTTATGCAATGGCAAGGTCATCCAATCTTTTCATGCCACTATGTTATATTAAAAACACCTGGTTTATTTATACAATGACTTACAGATCAGGGTCCTAGAAATAATAATACATAAACTTTATAGCAAAAAATATACATATAATAATTCATCCTCTAGGATATATAGAAATGATGTATATTGGTGTGTGGACATATATAAATATATGGGTTGTACTTACGTTTAGGGCACTTGTGTATAGATATGTGTATCTACATACACACAGTATACATTTATATATCTTTCTAGGTGCCATGTGTGTATACATAAATACACATAAATACACACACAGGAGCATATTTACACTCTGTGAGTAGATGTGTACTTTGCAGAATCTGCACGCAAATAGCTGGAGTCCTTCACTGGCTGTGAGCATCAAAGGGATCAGTGACCACCCGCATTAGTGTCCACAGAAGGAGAAGCGATGTCATCGCTGTGGGCACAGGACTGGCTTGATGCATCTTCCTTTGTGAAGAACTAAATTTGCCGGACAGTGGCACCCTGCAACGCAGGGCTTGTTGCATGGGCCAATCTCGTTCCAGTTGTCACATGTTTTGACACATCCTGGACCACAGGTATCATAAACTGCACCGTGTTTACACTGGGTTGCTGAAAGACAGTTAAACGGAACAAAATACACATATTCGACAGAGTCCCACAAGGAAAGTTACATATCTGTTTGCTTGGTTTCTACTGCAAGAATCAAAAAGCACATTTTGGTATGACAACCATCTAGAGGAAAAAATTACTTGTAAAGAGATTCCACTATATTAAATGCAACACTACTTTACATCACAAATATAAAGGTAGAAAAATTCCTAATCAAAAAGGTATCAAGTTCCTAGCAGTCTTGAACTTTCTGAGAATTTTAACACAGCTGACGGTATATAAAGCTTTGGCAAGGTTTTTATCTATAAGCAGATCTATGCTTTATATTTAAGGCTTAACATTGTTTATTTATTTGTTACAATGCCTTTTATCAAGGATTCCCGAAACAATTACAAGGACAGACAGTTATTATCAGTCCCACTCCTACAGAAAGAAGAAGAGAAAGGAGAGTTATTCACCACATCAGACCTTCTATTCCTAAGATTATACTTTCAATATTGCATATTGCAGCAACGCAAAACAGTGCTGTTAATTCAGCAGCACCACTTCTAAAACAAAATGTGTTATTTCCATGCTTTATGCTATTTTACCAAGGGATCACTGAGAATTAGGATTCTTGTACTTAATGATTCCAGTATCTATTCATTGATTTATGTAGTTGACAGTTCAATGCATTTCCAACATAAGAGACCACTGAGGGCTCAGCTAAAAGCACTATACCCCCTCCAGATCAATATTTAAACTCTTAACATTTTATATCCTGCCTTTTTACTATGGAGAATAATACATGGTTCGATAGAAAGAATAACAGGCTTTTATTCGCTAACGGCTGTGCTGATGGCAAAAACAAGTACTGATAAAATAGCTTATAGATGATAAGGGACTTTCAAGCATCCAGAATCATCTCTTGCTATTTACAGAGCGGTGGTTGCATTAAGAAGGTTTCTTCCATTTTGAGAGAGCTTGAAGGTCCAGATTTTTTAAAGAACAGTTCTGTTATGGACAGAAAAATGCTGTTTTATTGTGAGAATTGGCCTTAGAGTGCCATTACAGTACTGTTAGTATTCATAAAGAGAAAATAGGCAGAAATAAATTGATTAAATATGTATGAGTGTATCACAGACGATGGAAATCTTAGCACTAAGCCATCGTAAATTTAAGGGGTTCCCCTTCACCAGTAACAAAGTGATCTTCAAAACAGCATCAGCTTCTTGCAAGTCTTACTTCTTATGCATTTTATGGCATTTACACATATGTGAAAAGCAGAAGAAGGAATTTTGGCAAGAATGCATACAAATTTCTCAGGGCACAGATATTAAATAAGCAAACAAAAAATTGGAAAAAAATTGATAGTACAGCAGAAAATTACCCTGGAGTTACAGAGAATCAACAGCTGAATATTAGATAGATATTAGACACTAGGTAGATATTAGGAAAAAAAAGCTTTCTACCTTTAAGCATGAGAAAGCACTGGAGCAAGCTACCTAAAAACTCTGTGAGACATCTTTTATTGAACATCATTTTAGAATAGGTTGGAAAAAACAATTTTCAGCAATGTTCAAGATAGGCTTATTCTGCTTGTGGGCACAGATCTTTGAGAACTTTTTTCCAGCTTTACATTTCCATCTTGCGCTGCATGATAACTTTCATGCACATTGAAGAAGGAACAAACAAAAGGAATAACTAAAATGAAATTTAAATGAAACAGGAAATTTAGAAGGTGCAAAAAACACGCAAGCAATATTGAGAGTACAGTAAAATGTTAGATTCACAACAATCTCTGCACTTACGTAGCGTGTTAAGAATAGAGACTGAATCTCTGTAAGAGGGGAAACGAAAATGTGCGGGGCTCCCAGGAGCTTTGCAAACAATGTATTAACTGTCTAGAAAAGTAGACCACGATGTACAAAGACAGATAGCGATTGTCCACATACAACGTGAATTATCTTAAGGGGGCTGTTTACTAGAAGCTTTTGTCCCTCCTCTCTGAAAATGAGTTTCCCTTCAAAGGATCTGTAATGGACCAACCACAAACTGAAACATTTGGCTTTGGTACATGCAGTTTCCATACAGAAAGGTCTGCGAGCTTCAGTTTTTAGGCTGCAAAGTTTTCATCCCACAAAGCTTTACTACAATAACAGCTGGCCTGTTTGTTCCACCTGAGCCGTTTGGTGCCTCAGCCGGTGGATTTGAGGAAAGTTAGCCAAGGTCTCCTTTCCACTTCCTCATCTCTGCCCCAGAGCAAATGAGAATATATTACAGGCTGCCCTCGGCAGCTGTGGCATCTGTAAGTACTCCCCAGCTCTGCTCTACCACATGGATGTGGTATGTCAAAACACCTCCTTCTTCAGATGATGCCATGTAGAAGATATGATGACTTTATTTTCTGCTGTTGGCAGTCTATAATGGCATTATTAACTTGCTGTCAAGGGAAAAATCAGAAAAGTACAATGGCTGCTGTTTAAGTTCCCTGGATGGCTTTTATTGTTGAGTGCTTCAGTTGTTAACATGTGGTGTGATTGATCCAGAACATTCCACTTCATCAACAGTTTAAAAAATAAAAATAAAGACATTCTGCAGTAGGCTTCCCAGGGACTGCTGAAATGAATCAGTACCATGTAAACATGGAAAACAGAAGTGATGCCTTTGCACCCGTCTTTCAAGGCAAATTCCTCTCTTAAAGAACTGAGCTCTGTTAGTAATAACTTCCTTAGTGCACTAGCAAAAAAAATCAAAAACCCAACCCCAAAGTACAAAAGTTACTAATAATACTGCATTTTGCAACATTACCAGTCCCAACAGGATTTTTCCACTCTTCTTCTAGAACATGTGTTTGGCATGACAGATGTGAGCTTCCTCAGACCACTTTCTGAACGGGCGGGATGATAGCCAGCTCCAGTCCAGAAGCCATATAGTCACATAAATACAGCTCTGTGCCTGAGCTAATAAACCCTGCCTAATAAGGCTAAACAGTTTTCAGACCAGAGCTGGTTTATTCCAGCCAGTTTGGCAGTTTCACAGAGAAGGCTTGTATCTGTCTGCGCCTGTCTTTGTAGACATGGCCGTAATTATTTAGGAGGAGTTCTTGTTACCCAACACAAAAGCCAAAATACCTAGCATGGAACTGCTGAAGGATTCCCTTGGTGGATGATATCTGGTAAATCTGATTCCACAGAAATTTCTGAGCTAATATTTCTGCATCAATGAATCATCCTGCTTCTTCTGTTGGTGTTGCACAGTTTGGGCTTTTGAGGTGTTCTGTAGGACTTTGAAATTGAATGTCACTCGTGGTGCTTGCAATTCACATCTCCTAACATAGTAGAAGGCAACAGATCTGGGCACTGACCTTCTAATGATACACTTGTGTTAATCTTTTCAACTTTCAGTTTTTAATGAGTTTCCACTGGAGTCAGAATAGCCTTCTGATACATATTCACATGGAATAAAGCGATTAAAGGAAAGCAACATATAACAGGCAAAAAGAGTGACTTTGGCCAGAAAATTCCACAGCAGAGAGGAGAGGACCCGGGAGAGAAGAGTCAAAAATCAGATATACACTCATCCTCCTCTACTTCAACCAATCACATAGGAAAAAGAGAAAATTGTTCCGTTTTTATGAGGCTGTTGGAGCATGTCAGCACATCATTGCTACCATGTGCACTTCACACTTTATTATAGTCCATATCTGCTTTTTTCTTCTTGCTTGTGTAGTCATGCCCATCGCAGGGAGTTATTGCCACCTGCCATCCTTGGAGTCTTCTTTCTCTCAGTGCCCTCAGAAATTCAGTGTTAAATTACTCTGGCCCAAGGCCTTTCACCACTTCAGTTTACTTAATTGCACTTTATAAACTGCTTGCTTAGCCTTTCTTGGGCTAAAAAAAAAATCTCTTTTCTATCTCCTTTCCTTTTTAAACCTCTTCCTTCCATTTGTATCCTTTCTTTTCCCTCATGCATGTATCGCTTTCTCTTATTTCTTCTTTCCCTCATGCTGGCTCTCCTGGTTTTTTTTTTTTCTTCTCCTTCACACATCATATTTCTTCCTGTGCCCATCCTAACAGGTCTCACTCCTCACTACTTCCCATGGAAACCCATATTCCTTTCCAAACCCTCTCAGTTCCTGTGCTGATCTCACCAACCCTTTCCTACCCTAACCATTTTCCTTACTCATTAGCTTCTTCTCTTCACCCCTCCGGTTATATGACAGCTGACATTCCCCTTACCGAGCCAACCTCAAAGGACAGCAAACCTTGAGCAGCAGTATTTTGTGGAGGACTTAGAGGAGGATATGCTGCTGCACTGGGGGAGGAGGAAGAGCATGTAGGGAACAGGACAGGTAATTCAGCCTCCTGAGCATCCTGTTTGGCTGGCCCCCTCCAGACAACACAAACTTTCTAAAGATTATAAAAATGAGCTAAGAGTACAGCAGTCAGGGTAGAGGAACTGGCAACCACACAAGATCTGGTTTTATAACACACAAAAGAATAATTAAAACCTGACTTTACTAATAAGTATACTCCATTTTCATCAGAACACAGCTCTTCCAAGTATCCCACCAGCTATGAAATGTCAAGCAGGAAATGAAAGTCAGAATGCTAAAGTTTTATTATGGATATATTGTTTCATACCCAGGAACTTTTATCCATAATTAGGACACAATAATTGTAACTACAAGCTTTGGGGAGAAAAAAGTAAGTTAAAGATTAAAATCTTGATGTTGGCCACTGGTAACATATGGAGTGCACTGGATGCACTTTAATGCTTCCCGTATGATTTACTGTATAGATGATGGTGCTCCTTGTTTGACATTGGACGCTTAAGTAAGTGTTTTGAGGGTACTTGACCATATACAGCTTATCTATATTTTCTGCTTAACAAGATTTCCCCTTTCCCTCTAGAAGTCTGCGCTGAGATTAAAAAACTCTGGTGGATTTAAACACTTCTTTCATTAGCTTTAATGGAATATGTGTGTTTAAATTCCTTCATAATGTTCTCTCAAGAACTGTTTTTGCCTTAGAAACTTTTCTTGTCTTTGGTAAAATGCAGAAAAATTGTGAAAAGAAGCCTCAATTAGTTAAGTTGTGATATGCTAACAGTTGTATAAACTCCTTAAGGTAGGGACAGGAGTTTTTATTCTTTTTACAGCATCTGCCCTAGTGAGGTCTTGGTCTGAAGTGCTTTGGTCAAAAAAAAAAAAAAAAAAAAGTCAGGATGGTTGTTTCAGGTTCTGCCTGGATCTGCTACCAGATCAACAGATTAAAATTACATACCTTATTAGTGCTGTCTGAGACCACATCCTTGAATAGGGCTTTCACTTAGTGACACCCTGTTTGGATTGTTCTGTTCCTTTGTAAGAAAAAAAAAACCCGAGCCTTTCAGGAACAGTCAATCAAATGTAATTTGCTCTGTCACTCACCCATCCCTGCTATCGTGCCTTCAACAGAAAAGGAAATTGAAGCTGAGAGAGTAGACCCTGAGCCACACACAATTACCAAAATGGACCACAGAGTAATAGCTCTTTGACCAGCACTGAGTATCCTTCTCTCATTTTTTTTCCAACTACTGTCAATTGCTTTACATAAATCTGAATACATTTCCAGACAATCCGATGCCATTATAGAATGTCCTAAATTAATGAGACCATCATCAGGGGAAATATTCATCTGCAATATTGCGTTTTACTCCAAATGCCCATGACCACAGGCCACCACTTCTCATGGAAACAATTACTCACAATTACTTGCAATTAATGCAGTCCTAATCACACGGGGAATCTGGTCCAAGTACCAAAAGTAATGCAGGTTTGCATTTTAATATTCCCATTAAATACATTTTCTCTTCTTCCCTTGTTGAACCTACTGTAATCATATATGCATGTTGTCTCTGGAAACATAACTATGCTTTAACAGGAGGTCAAAGGAGTTCAAACATTATCTGTAATCAACTGTTTACAAGTTATCCTGAAAGAAAAAGGCATGTACTTCTTCCTGAAAGTACATAAAATTAAGATAGGAGGCATTAGAGGTGAAAAGTTTTGGAGTGAAATAAACATTTCTAATATTTGATGGTTGAAGATCTTACCTGGTAAGGTCTTTCTCCATAACTCAGAATGCAGCTTCCCTGCTGGTGCAATCCCAGTCCTTTCTAGCCGGTTCATTTTTGATCCTCCTCCACCAGTAAAAGGATAGTAGCCTATTAGCCTATGCACTGGCTTACAAAGAAGAAGTCCCAAAATGCTTACCTGCACAGTTCTGCTCCGGTACCCACTGGACTTTCAACCCTTCCCTCTGACAGGCTCGGGCGTATGCCAGGAATGACTCGCAGTAGCAGTTTTTATGGACAGGGCACTCACACATGTCTGTCACACAGGACCTGCAGAACAAAGCCCCAAAACAAATAAGCAAGGAAAGCTTTGGCAGATATCTGTCTGAGGTTTGGAGTTGTTTACTTTCCAGTCACATGGAGTTCAATGCCACAGCAACTTGTGCTAAATGGCAAGAAAGTTAAACGCATCTCTGCTGTTACATCCCAAGGGCTCATCTCTTTTTTGATGTGCTGCTCTGATGCAGAGGAGTCTCAAGAGCACCAGGGAGAGAACGACACAGAAACAGGGAGTTGAGAAGACCCAAGAAACGTCAGGCAGAGAGGACCGAGACCACAGTGGGAGAAAGCAAACTCCATTTTTACAACGATTTATTGTCAACACAAGATAAAGACTTCTTTCTTATTCCCTGGAAAGTAATAATTTAATAATTTTACCAATAATAATAGCAGCAGTGTTAAGTGGATGACTTCTGCAGGTAATGAGCACATGCCCTTCCATGCAAAGGATGAGAAATAGTCCCTTCTCTCCAGGTTACCTCCAGCCTCTCCCCACTTTGAAGGCCCCAAAATAGCTATGTGCCTGTTTTCTCAGCAGCATCACTACTAAATGCCAGACTTTAAGAGACTCCAAAGGAGCACGGGTGATGCAGCATAACTGAGCAGTTCTCATGCTAGGAAATCCCCCAGGCACTTGTTAATACCACCATCTTCTTCCATTGCATAAGATGGAATCACCACAAAACATGGCAGGGAGCAAAGCTGCTAACATGGCCCTAAGTGAAACTGCTACTGCATATGTCACCACTATATTTCAAGTTAGCTCATCCAGAATGTGTGCCCATTTGGCACAGACCTAAAATATAACTGGCAAGAGCCAGTGGATTTGCAGTCGGCAGTTTCTGCATAAGCAAAATGCTTAGACGCTTCTGCAAATGCAGCAATGCAAATTCAGAAATGCCAAGCATCTGCTGCTTTGAGTGGAATCATTAGAAGGCAGGGATAAGGTGCGGGGAAGACCTACTCGGACCCCTGAAAATCATGCACTCGGTTCCTCTGCTTTCCACTGAGGGTGCTCTGTGCATGGGAGTCAATGGGCAAGAGCCCCCTGCTCCATGCACGTTCAGGGACTTCTCCGTTCCTGAGAGGACAAGGCAATGTTTGTGAGAGGCACAAATCCTCCAGAAAGACCAAGGGCTGAAGTAAAAAACAAACTCTCCATGTTAATTGCTCTTACTGTGGACCAAAAATTCAGTTGTCTATAGGAAAAGGATGGCTATAGGCTTAATTTTCCAGAAACTTTCCCCAAAGCTGAATAGGTAATAGCTTGGAAAAGGTGCCAGCACCTCAGTCAAAGTAATCAGGAGCCCTAAGGCCCATACAATGCTTTAGAAACCCCTTATTCAAAACTAGGAGAGAGGATTGGTGGTCTTTCGAACACAGACAAGCTTGTTTCTGCATATCCAGCAGTGCCCCTTGAAGAGGAGTATTTCCCCTTGCCAAAGTAGCTGGCTACTTCAGTGACCATTCATATGGTTAAACCTGACAGTTCTGCTTGACATTTCCATGAGATTTTAATTATTTTACTCTCAGTGGACCCCCAATATGGAATTACTTAAAAATTCACTGTGACAAATAAGCAACATAAGTGCTAATGTAAAAAGGTTACCTGTCCTGCATTTACCAATACGTACGTGCTGCGGGTAAACAGAATTGCTTTGGATCAAATATATAGACTCATAGAATCACAGAATTGTTTAGGTTGTAAAAGACCTTTAAGATCAAGTCCAACCGTTAACCTAGCACTGCCAAGTCCACCATTAAACCATGTCCCTAAGCACCACATCTACAGGTCTTTTAAATACCTCCAGGGATGGTGACTCAACCACTTCCCTGGGCAGCCTGTTCCAATGCTTGACAACCCTTTCGGTGAAGAAATTTTTCCTAATATCCAATCTAAACCTGCACTGGCACAACTTGAGGCCATTTCCTCTCATCCTATCACTTGTTACTTGGGAGAAGAGACTGACACCCACCTCACTACAACCTCCTTTCAGGTAGTTGTAGGAACGATGAGGTCTCCCCTCAGCCTCCTTTTCTCCAGGCTAAACAAGCCCAGTTCCCTCAGCTGTTCCTCGTAAGACTTTTTCTCTAGACCCTTCACCAGCTTCGTTGATCTTTTTTGGGCGCGCTCCAGCACCTCAATGTCTTTCTTGTAGTGAGGGGCCCAAAACTGAACACAGTATTCGAGGTGCGGCCTCACCAGTGCCGAGTACAGGGGAACAATCACTTCCCTACTCCTGCTGGCCACACTCCTTCTGATACAAGTCAGGATGCTATTGGCCTTCTTGGCCACCTGGGCACACCGCTGGCTCATATTCAGCCGGCTGTCGACCGTGTTTGTATTTACAGACCAGTGGTTTTCATTTGAAATAACTTTACTTTCTAGGGACAATGTACTTTTATTTCACTTTAGTTCTGCGGCAGGTCCCTTTACATCTTTCCCAGTAACAGCTGATAGGCTGCAAGGAACAGATTAGCACATCCTTGGCATTGTTTGACGTTGTTAGCTGATAAAAGACCTTTTATAAGCACAAAGGGTCACCTTTTTACGTGACACACTAAATAACTTTACACTGTTTCCTTTGGCCACAACATGTTTGTGATCTCTTGCTAGCATCCCTGCAGCAGGCACTGCTCCATATACCCCACGCCATTTAGGAGGTGTATGTCTCATTTTACAGTGAAGTAGATGCTTGTTTGCTACTGCAGCAAATTATTATCATAAAAGGAGTCTGTAATAATCTCCACAGATGGAGTCCATTATCAAGATACCATTTCATCACCTTTTTGTTTCTGTGCTAGCCTCCTTTATCAATCACATTTTACTGCTCTCCACTCAGATTTAGTTATTATTAATGCCCGCAATGTTTAGGGATGCTTGCCAGTGCCAGGTGGGCTACATGTTCACCAACTTCCTGCCTTAGAAATTATAAAATCCTAAACCTGAGGTACTTCCTCTGCTTTTTAGAGCATAAATACATTTTTTTACCATTACTCAGAGGGGGATGCCACCTCCTGCACTGAGTCAATGCACCTACAGCTACCGCAGGTGCTTGCATCAGGTCAGGAAATCTCCAGGCTCACCGTCAATCACCCAGTCTTTTTAATCATTAACATATTCATGGCAAGGCTAGCACTCACCCTGACAAAGCCTGGGCATGGTCTGGGGGATTAGGGAGGCGAGGGCACTGTTCCCAGTCTACAGGAGGGCAGCCACGCTCTTTGAGGGTGCAGAGAGTTTAGCCCCTACATGCACGTGAACGACACGATGCCATTAGCCCTTGGCATTGAAATGACCTTGGGCATCCAGACAGGCTCCAGAGTGAAACATCTCCACTTTGGCTGGGATCAGCACTGTTTGCTACAGTGTTCAGCACCGGTGTCCACTAAGGAAGGTAGCATGCCACATGCAACACAAACAATCCTCTGATTCATTACACGCCTAATTGCTTGTGTAATTTTTATTTTCCTGAAGTGTTTAATACTGGTGACAGCTGCTGGGCTCAAGCTCCAGGCTTGGCTGAGGAGCAATCATCAGATTGCGGCAGTTTTATTAATGAATTACAATTGCTAATTATTTGTAAGGTTAAATTAATTAATTAATTAAGGTTAAATGAAAAATGAGAGTAAAGGAAAATATATCCACACCCGCCAAGCCTAGTCAATCAAAATAAAACCTTGGGTTTTTTTCCTAATGAAATTCCTTGCTGGCAAGTTTAATGCATTAATATTAATTGCAGTTAGATGGATTGGCAGTCGGGGGTGAGGGGTCTTTCTGTATCACTTCTGAAATCAGCAGGGAGCAGGTATGTGGTTGGTTTGATAGCCACCCCGAGAGTCAAAGGGCAGTTCTGAGAAAGGACGTGGAAGCAAAAGATGTCAGTCCTCTGGGGGCTGGCTAATGAGGGGGAGCTGGCGATGGCCCATGGGCAAGCTTTGACTTTGGGTCTGTATTTTTTTCAAAATGTGTTTACTTCTTGCATTTAATTACATTTCTCACAGTTATTGTTGTTACAGTTGTATTAGAGGGCTATTACGGGATGCTTCACTAGGTGAAATTAAAAACTGATTCTTGTATGCTGTCCTAATCCTTTCCCTTTGCAAAAATCGTTGGTATGCCCATAGCTTTTTTTTTTAACCCTCTCCAGAGATCGATACTTTTCAAAAATTATTCTCTGCTACCCCAGATTCTGCCTCCTCTTCATTCCTCCTTTGAATCTGATAAATAAATCTGGTGACACTAACTGCATGACTGCAGAGGCTTATCTGTACTCTAATCTGACTGGACTGTTCAAACAACTTTTAGTTGTTTGAATGCACTTTTAGTAAAACTTTGGAATTGTGCCGATAATGAAGACATACTGACAAGTTACCATACTGTACACTAAGGGAGACTTTGGGTCTTCCAAGGTATTGTGACTCTTTACGAAGACCAAAACATTTGCTTAAATAAAGTTGAGAATACTTATCAGAAACTTAAACATCAAAACATTACAGTCATATAGAAACAATCCCACAGGAAGACTGCAGTGCAAGTTACTTATAAAATGAAGGCATTTTACCAGCTATGGAAATACACACAAGATACTTCAGGCAGCCTTAGCTCTGCCCTCAGTGAAATCATATAGAGATGCAATGATGTTGTGGTCCAAAGGAAAATTACATTTCTTTTAAGGACATATTTACATTTCTAAAAAATATTCAGCCTGTGATGGTGCACTTTATCTGGAGTCCCTGCTCCAAATAAGCACCGGAGCACAGTCAACCTCTCAGTCCTCAGCTGGTACCAAGTGCCTCACTGTGATTCCTTTTGATGCTGTCTATGCTGTCTGCGCTGTCTGCAGGGTGTGTGTCAGAGATGGCGCTAATTGGGTGTGTATAATCACAAACTGCTGCAAGGGGAAATCCATGAAAGTGAAGGCATCCAGCAGCTGTGGGACACACCCTTGAAGGAGACAGACACACACACACACACACGCTCTGCTGCCACATCTTCAAAGTGAACTGGATGAGTACACTCCTTCAGCAACAGCCCTTTTTCACATTAAACCATGGAAAGTCTCCACAAAGGGCAAAGAACCGAGTCCTGTGCTACACGTACTATTAAAAAGAAGAAGAAGAAAAGATCACAGCAACAGAGCCTACAGCCTTAGTCTGTGCCATGCGGGACTGAAATTGCAGATGTTCACTTGCTGAACATCAGCAGTTCCTTTTCCTTTGCAGTACACACAAATCCAAAACCAGAACCAGCCATTTTAAGAGGGTCTGTTTCTTTTTGCCCTTTTTTTTTTCCCCCCCAACAGGAGTGTGATGCAGTGCATTTTTCAAACCTTTTGGTACCTTCAAGAAGTGGCTCTACACAGACAGAAAACACTAACATCTTCCTCTTTCCACCAGTAGGTCTCAACAGAATCTACAAAAGCAATTAGAGATAGTGAATGACTACATAGATTTTTATGTATGTGAAGAGGCGTCAGGCGGTGAAGCGGTTTGTCCTATATACCTGGGATAAGCTGTACACTTGCAAACTCCAAAGCCTGAAGGGTCATCTGCCTAGAGAGGAGGATTGATTTCCAGCCCCACCATCCTGTGAGACAGACTTCTTGGGATAACTTCTTATCGGGTATGCCAAATCGGAGTTTTAGTACAAGCTTAGCCTAATTTAGCACTGGTTATGAAAATAGCCATACTCTACATGACAGCCAGTTTGGATTCCCATAATCACACCAGAGTGCTAACAATTCAGTAGCAACACTCGGGATTTATTTCTCCTGATCCAAAATTAGACCTCCTTTCTCTTCCTTTACAGGAAATATAAAAGCCAATGGCTTCTGTCAGTAGTTATGTTGTTACAAGAAAGTTTGGGCTGTTTTTCCTACAAAGTTTCAGTGAGTTGCCATTATTTATGGCCCCAGCTACAGAAGTCATTTCACAAGGTAAGATGAGCCATATTCCAATGTACAATGGAAAGGCTCATGCTGTTGCTATCGCAAACTCTCTCTTGTCTGTATGTGCATGTTTAATCTTACTGAAGTATTGAAGCATGGTATGTAGAGCTGGAGACTTTTTACGGCTTTGAAGCTTGAGATCAGAGGCTTGAGATTATTCTCTCTTTCTCCGGAATTTACTACTATTAATGCAAAAGCAGCAAATAACTCATGAGGAAGGTAATTTTGGAGGCTGCTGAAAACAGAGAAGCCCTTACATCTATTGAGTATTCGTTCAAAGCACTTGCATGATTGTTTCATGCAGCAAAGGCAGTCATTTTCAAGGATCGTTTCTTCCATGACCAGGTAACTCTATCTGCACTCCCTCTGTGCTTTTCCCACACATCATAACAATGGTAACATTGCCTTAAATTGGGGCTCTGATAAAGGCATCCATAACAAAGTTAAATCATCAGTGCCCTGACGTGCTTTTCCAGTAAGTGGGAAAGTGCCCAGAAAAAGTAGTAGGCAGCATACATGTGCTTTGTACTGGAGACTCCCCCATGGTACAAGAACTCCCACACTGCTGAACTGGCTCCAAAAAAACCCTAAAATTGTGGGAGCAGAAAGGGAACTCGCAGCTCATCTTTGGTGAGCAGTGCATAGCAAATCTACTGCAGGCATATGCTTTCCATGGGGAAATCTCATTCCTATAAAGAGAGCATTGGCCGTAATGCTTGAGAGTATCAGTTATTTTTGGCAGATTGCAGAGGAGTTTGCAGCAGTAGGCATTTGAATCACGCGTTCAAATTTCATCCTGATCCCTGATTTTTGTGCAAGTTTGAGTCAACCCTGGACTGTATTGCCCCTCGGAGCCAAGCAGAAAGAAATTATAAAATACGCAACTCCACCAAAGGGCAAGAGCTGCATGTGATCTAAGATTTCTAGGGCATAGCAGTCACGTTACACACACATTGAAGAGTCCTAATTTAACTCTGAGTGCCATTGTTCCTGCTCCAGATATAGACTTGGCATTCAGAGATAATTAAACAGAATCACAGAAGATATCCACATCCATCCCTGCCTTGCCAAGGCACCCTTCCAAAGCAGTTATTTAGAGTTCAGTCAACTTGGGAGAAGGATGCTTTAAATGCAAGTGGTAATTATTGTTGGTAATTTCCAACATAGCAGAGACAGACAGCAATTCAATTTTGATTTCTTTGCATATCCAGCTCCTTTAAAAAAGTCAGAACCCATACTTTCCTCACAAAGGGTAAGCAAAAATGGTATTTTCCAGACACTGAATAAATGAAGGTCCGTGTAGACCTCTGAAAAAGCATACTGTGTGCTGCACAATATCACCACAAGCCTACACTACATGCTGCTAAAAGTATTATCCAAAAGCTTTTGGAAAATGCCAAAAAGAGTGTTCTATGTGTATTTTTAACCTTTACATAAAGGGCATGCTGTGCCAGAATTGCATTTTATTGCTTTAACCAACATTACCCACAAGAATATGGTAAAACGAAGAATGAAATGTTCTGGAACATTTTCTAAAACTGCATAAAATTAAAGTTCTGAGGACAGCACTACCCTGACATCATATTTATAATCTCCTTGAATATGTAGTAGCGGTGGTAAAGGCACTTAAAAGGAGGGAAGGAGGAAGAACCAAATGAAGAACGAAACAGCACAGCAACCTTCCCTACTTTTTCTTTCACAATAGTTCTCCTACTAATGTGTCAAGTAGGCTTTTTCGATCTTGTGCTTGAATCCTTACAGGCATCTGTGGCTTTAAATGTTCCTTCTGGTCCTGAGAATGGAAAGGTTGGCTAAAATCCCTCTGTGGGGAAATAGCTGAACCATGACTGAGGAAGACAATGAAGTCTCACGCTGGGCTCTAAGAAGCATCTGGTATGACTCAGAATATTTCCTAGAGCTGAAGGTTACAGTACAGTTGAGCAGCTGACTTGCCACCTTTAGAGAGAGTGGATTTTTGCTCAAGAAACTCCAACAGAACATGGAAACACCATCCACAGCCCTGGAAGAGCTGATTCCTTGCACTCCCCCTCACTTTCAGAAAGTGGGAGAGAGTTTTCACCTTCTCTTCTGTTTCAGTAGTGCTGGGCCATGCAGAGTTTAACCTTCAAAGTACTGGCATTTGAAATAAGTATCTGTATGCATGAGAACTCAAGTGGTTTAAGTTTGAGTCCATATGTAGTGTATACCTTGTAGTGAAACAGTTAAAAAACACTTCTCTCTGCACATTCCATGCAACTTTGTATATGGAATTATTGGAATAAAGAGGACATATAGTGTAAGTTTCTTAACCCATTTCAAACAAGTGCCCAATATCAAACTGAAATGTGCCCATCAAAACCTGCTCTCTTTCACCTGCTTCCTTAGGCAGTATACATACAATTTGTTCTACTTCCTTTGGTGAGGTTACTGCAAAAAGGATTTGGCTGCCTGTATGTTGTATGATCTGTGGTTTGTATATCTGGCTGGAAAATACAGGAACCATAACAACTCCGCTCTAGAACAGACAGAGTTTCCAAACTCATTATAAAGAGGTGATTTGCAATAAAAAGTTTGGACCAACAAAAACATACAGAGGCATATTTAGGACTATCACCTGGAACCTGACACTGAAGGTTCAAAAGCTAGAACCTGGTTTCTGAAGACATGTATTTCTTCAGTTAACTAATATCCACAGTCATCCATTTGCAAATACCCATCACATAATTGGTAAAGATTACAGTAGTGGTATGTCTAATGCTACCTGATACCGCTTATCATGCATTTACGCAAAGCTTTCTGATGAAAAAAACTCTAGGTGCTCTATGGGTTTAATGTTCAGAAAGAAAGTCACCTCCTAAGGAATTTTCTACCAAAAATCCCATCTTTCGTAGGCCCAGTGGCCTAAGGTCTACAGCCTATGTGCTCATCACTGATTTCCTATGGCAGAGTGTTTTGGCCAAATTGACCTGCTTTGTGTCTCCAGAACCCCATCATTTCCCCTCAGAAGCCACAACCTAGAAAAATTCCTAAATTTCATAATTTCCTGTTTTGAATTTCTTAAGCCAGTAAGATTCTTTATTATAGATCCTGTTCTGACATAATGCAGCAGTATTCAAGCTACTTCACCACATCAGATGTGTATATCAAGTCTTTCTTATGAGAGGTAAAGAAATGGAGGATGTCTTAGTGGACCTTCTCAATGTCCATACTAGTATTCTACATTTCCATTCACTGCATGCACACACTTAGCTTAGCACTTACACTGCTAATGTGAATTTGCCTTACAACAGAGACACCCCATCATAATGGAATTTTCAATGTTCTCTGGCATAGCTACCATGGAAAATCCATCATCGTTTTGGGCTTCTGCATTATGTAATTGACATAAAATTTTATCTTTTTCTCCATATCTTGACTTGATTTTTAAAGAAGAGTCCACCCAGTCTCCAGTTCTTCAGGCACAAGTGGAGACTGAACTGTCATATCTTATCTAGAGAGAGGAAAAACCAGTCATTTCAATTCAATTTCAAAAAGACAGTCATGTTTTAATATCTAACTTTATAGCATTCAAGTGGTACTTTCAATCAACAGTTAAACTTTGTTATTATGTTTCATACAGTGCAAATGAACATGGCGTAGACTAAATGAATCTAATATGACTGCATCAACTTTCACTCTAGTAGACAGAGAGCCCATTAGTGTATTCTGTGTGACAGACCTCATCTGAGAAAAGCCAGAGGTTTTTCAGGAGCTTGTAAACATCCTAGATAGAACCTCAGAAATTATTGAGAGGTTTTGAAGTCATGGCACTACAGAAATATAAACCATGTAGATATACCAATAGCATATTGCCATAGTCATGGGATAGACATATAAAATAACACAAGATTTAAACCTTCTAAAATAAAAATTCAAAACAGATCATCCCCTTCGCTCTACCGACAAAATATATCGTGGCCCTGCTATGCTATCTGTCATAAAAATATGTCATATCCAATAACAAGCACAATGAGAACACGAAGCAGGAAATATTTCCAAAGTGTAAACATAAACTGAAGTTATCTTCAGCTTTTGATGATGATTCACTGTATATATTTCCAAGGAGGTCTTGTGATATAATAATAAACAGGCTGGTTAGTTTAGAAACTCACATTCTTAAACTTTGCAGACCCCACTCCCTGGCTTAACTCATATAAAATTAACTTCAATCAAGCATATTTTTCCTCTAGGTGGCTGCAGAGCGTTTAAAAAGTTGCTGGCTCCAGATGGAATAAGAAAGAAAGAGAGCAAAGGAAAGAGCAGATAGGAGACCGCTACTTAGAAAACAGCTTTCCTCCTGATCTTGCTCCCTTTACAAACCAAGAGCATGCCACCCTTCCAGCCTGTCACACACTCACAGTGCATTTTATCTCAGAGGTCTCCCTGTTTGCTCTTCATCAAAGAAAACTGCTAAAAATAGGACTTGCAAGAAGTGGCGTAAGAGCCAGCTTACCTGAATTGAAACATTAAAAAAACCACTGTTCCTGGTTTTATGGCTTCCTGTGTGGTCCTGGCCCAGACCCATACAAAGATGTAGGCACATAAAGCATAATTTAGGTGGAGTTCAAACACCCAAATGCAAAACTGCGATCCGGGCTTGGTTGCCCTGACCCCGGCAAGGCTGACCTTCTTTATGCTGGAGACTTAGTTCCTGCTTTTACATTTCCTCAGGCACCTCTGCTTTTGCTTTGCACGCTCTCAAGACCGCGTGGGCATTGGCAGGCACAAGCCTGACTGGCATCCCAACAGTGAGGTCTTCCTACGCTTGTAGGAGGGTTGTCTTAAAACAGCGGCAGTGCTGCCGCAGTCCCATTCAAGATTCAGTAGACCAGAGGGAGAGCGTGAGCGTAACAGTTTGATAGTGATACAGGACTCAGCCAGGAGGCAGAGACCTGGTTTCTGGTCTCTGGTCAGTTTGACTTAGTCTGCTACTCCATATGCAGAAAGCTTTGGATAAGAGATGCTCTGCATACTACCACAGTTCTTTAACCTTCCTGAATGCAAGATCTCAATTGCAAAACACCGTACAGAGCCTGAAAATACAGTGGATGAAATGCTGTCTCCAGTGAAATTGATGGGGATTTTCCCACTGACAACACAGGAGCCAAGACTCAGAAGTATCATCAGCCTTTTTTTTGCAGTTCTGTACTTCAAGGCTTTGAAGGATCCAGACTCTTTCAGGACACACCTAAACATTAAATTCAAGCTTCCCGAATTAAAATGCTGTGAATTAAAATTTCCTGTGCTAGACATAGCGACTCCATGAAATATCAGCCTGGCCTGGGAGCCACAGGAACCCACATGGATGTTATAAAGTCAGAATGACCTAATTCTGGGTGAGGTGGGATGAGATGATATGAGCAGATGGAGCCAAGGTTTGTTGTCCTTCATGACAAACTTACCTTTCAGTGTGTTGGTTTGGGCACGGTCATTTACTTGGCTAAATATAAAGACAGCTCTGATGTTAATCAGCAGTCTTTTAAAAGAGAAATGCCGGCCACAAGCATGAGCAAACCCTTCCTATCACAGAATGATCATGATCACGGGTTATTTTCCTGCTCATCTGTGGCTGATGCCCAATGGCAAAGATGCTAAGATCAATTCTGGGCTTCGTCTTGTACACAAAGTCCTAAACATCTGAATTAGACTTTGCCTTTTTTTGTCGGCTAGGCAGGGACTCTATGGAGCAGATCAGTGCCCGATGTTAGCCACCTTGAGTGTGCTGCCTGATGGAGCCACAAAGCAATTAATTCTCCCTCCATCACTTTTCACTCCATAAAATCTTCCCTGGCCTCCCCACAGAAGCGGCAGAGAGATCTCGGAGCTGTACGAGTTTGTTACGAAGCTTGCTGTCAAACTTGGCAGTGGTTGCAAGCTACTTTAAACCTTTCTCACCAGTGAAGTTTGCGGGCAGAAATTGTCAGCGCTGAGTGTGCCTTTCAGTCTTCGGAAAGAGGGAGGCGGCACAGCTGTGGCGAAGCAGCCCATGCAGCACGTCTCCTGAAGAAACCCAGCTGACAGGAGAGGGAAATCCCGGAAGGCAATATGGAAGGAAAAGCTGTTGCTGGAGGTTACACAGGATTCATAGTTTGTGTTCTCCATGGGTCCTCGGGAACCACAATGTTTACAGTCCATACCTCTGGGAGGCCACTGATTTCTTCCCTTTGAGGTGAGCATGTGGCACCCGCTCAGTAGTTTTTCTGCTCCCATGGATCTTTCCACAGGTGGGGAGCCTGAGGGCCCATATGAAAGCATGAGCGGATTAGCTCTGTCAAAACAAAGATCCTGTTTTTGTGCCAGTAAGGAAAAAAAGGAGGGAGCAGGGAAAGCGTAAAATAGAGCGTATGATATGTAGAAGGAAAATTGTTTTTTAATAGAATCTTTTCAAAGTTTTCCATTAAACTTTGGTCGCTTGCAGTGCAAGTTTTGGAATGCAACTCCCTCATCCCCTTAGGATGGTCTGTGTTTTATTACGTTAGTAAGGAAGCCCAGCTTATTCCTAGCAGTGCTACTGTATGAAATGTTTCAATCTGGAGCCAAAGTGGCAGGAGTAGAAGCCCCTCCTGATTGATTTTCAGCCACTATTCTGGGGCCAGTGATTTAACATGATTTTTATCATGTGCAAAAGAAACTTTTGTTACCAAGCAATAAGTAAATCAAAAATGATCACATCATAACGAACGAGATGACATGCATCCAAATGTTACCCATATGATGACTAGATTTCAGCTGAGATACCTAACCATAATGAGCAAAGAAATGTATCAGAAGAGGGGAGGAGGTATTGGTCATGAATCAGGGGAGATGAACTGAGTAATAAGAGAACATTAGAAGCTCTTCCTTCCTTCCCTCCCTCTTTCCTCCCGCCCCTCCCTGCTCCCTCTCCTATTTCAGTGATGCAGGCCACATGAATATTAGAGATAGCTAAAGAGAGGAATAGCTGAAAGAAGAGGAATAACTGCAGTACCAGCAGTCCAGGACAAAAAGAGATGGGGGTCTGGACAAGAGGCAGTACCATACGTCTGTCCCCTTGGAGCAGGCAATGGTGGGGAAGTAAAGTGGAGTAAATCCTGTTACACATGTCTATAGCAACTCTTACAGTTCAGAGACTTTAGGGAGGCAGAATGAAAGCTATGCCTACCAAGATGAACGCAGAGAAAGGATGAGACACTTCAGTAGGATCACAGGAGTGTAAAGAAACTTGTATGTATCTGCACAAGCCGTATCAGTTCTGCATATTAAAAGTAGCTATGGTGTCCAGGGATGCCATCTAGAAGATTTCATGAGCGCTGGCAAATTGTTACACACTTAAAAATCAGGGGAAATGACCAAGTCTTTGAGATGCAATTCACCTCACAACGTAGAAGGTCTAGTCTTCTCAAGGTGTCTCACCTTCAGATCGAACTTTCCTGGGTAAAGACTGAGCCTGCCTTCTGCCTTGATTCATGATGAATTCTGCAGAAAGTGCTACAGAAAGCGATGTGGTTTCTCCTTGCTCTCTGAAGTTATTTGTCTGGATGCAGTCAGCTTTAAGCCTCTGCTTTCTCACAGTCTCTCCCAGAGATATGTGGCCAGGACTTATTCCTCTGAGTTGCAGGACAGTGGCTCTTGAACATGCTGTCGAGAGAGATCTGTTCTTCAAAATACTTCAGAAGAAACACTCCAGTATATTGCACCAAATCCTCTCTGTCTTCCATGTGAGTCTTGTAAATAAGATCTATATTAACCAGAACCAGTAGCATTCTGCTGTACTTTCCTCTTTCTCTGTGTGTGCACGTGTGTGTATACAGATTTGCTCCTTTTCTACTCCTAGGTCAGTAATGCAATAGGCTATGTGTATTGCACTTCAGGTTAGACAAAAGTCTTGTTTACTCAGTTGCCCTTGTATTGCATTGGATATCTTGCCATTTGCTGGAATTACAGCAAAACAAGAGGAATATAAATTTTAACATTAGTTCTCTCACCAAATAGGTTGATGAAATCATATAGCACCTCAATGGAGATTTGCACATGTTCAGTACACTCCACATGGATGTCAGCTGCAGTCAATAGCACCTTACATGCAGAAATTAGAATTTCGTCTTATCTTGAAATCTTCTCAGAGAGACTATATTATTGTGAATGGCAAGCCCAGCGGTTCTTAGAGATCCCTTTATGTAACAGTAGCAGCAGCCATGGAAAGAAAGAATCAAGAGGCAATGAAGTTCTTGATCCCATCTGGGCAAAGAGTACAAAGGGAATCATCACGTCTGCATGAAGAGAGTGATGGTGATGGAGTATTAACAGAAGAGGCAGAGTCCCCAGAGTCAAACACTGTGGGAATGAGTAAAAGCCACAGAAGGAAATGGAGGCTAAAGAGAAAGACCCACAGTAAATATCTGCAGATGCTGTTGTTTGCAATGGGGGCTGAACCAACAAGGACGTAGTCACACACTCACGTAGCACCTACTAGCCTTAAAAAAAAGAGAAAAGAAAACAGCCTCACCGGTGGAGGAATATTCTTTTCAAGATCAAAAGTCAAGCAGCAATAAAATCCGTGTCAAAAAACATAGGCAGAGGAGGTTGTGCATGCTCACTCGTGAACATCTGCACTAAGAAGCCACTTAAGTAACCATGCAACAGCATGGAAGAAACATCTGCAGCGTGTAGACCACCAGCTGTGCAGTAATAATACTTTGAATATCCAGAGTGCCTTTCATCTGAATACTGCAAAGCATTTTCCAAACAAATTAAGCTTCACAACACCACTGTGAGCTTCTTATTTAATGGTAGGATTATTTCATCCTGCACCAAAATGCCATTGCCGCCAGCATGAAAAGTAACACCTGTTTATCATCTCACAGAAATGTTGTACAATTTTCATGACGGGAAGTGACAAAAAGGCTGTAGTTAAGTTAAAGTACAGGAAGACTTGAGGTGGTCAGAATTAAATGTTTAGACATGAAACTCAGAAAAACAGAGTATTACCCCCCTTTTACTTTTTATGCAAACTGTCACATTGATTTTTATGCCCACATGCTGTTACTCTTTGGTCTTTATTTCACATTGGGAAGAGAGAACTTCCTCGGGTATATACTTGTAGGGGTGTCTACAGATGTGCTCAGAAGTACAGAAAAATACCTTTCTTGGCTGTGTACACTCAATAAAATATTGCTGTGCTTTGCAAATATCTTTCCTTTGTACTCCTTCAGATCCGTTTTTATAAGGCATCCTGATGATTATACTACAGCACTGCCTTCCAAGGCAGCGTGCCATCTAGTAAGTCCTAAAACAAACTTCTTGCTGTGCACACTTGCAGCCCCACAGGGTACTCCATGTAAGCAGCAATCTGACCTGACTCTACTGAGCTAGTGAGATCTGACTGTACGTTTCTCAAGAGCAGGGAGAAAGGCTGGAGAACATGACACTTGAAGATAGGAAATATTACAGACACCCCATTATGATTTCCTCTCTCTGCCTCTTAATACACCCACTTTTCAATCCCATTGAAATGTTAGTGGAGGTAGCAGTTTGATGGGGAAGCTGTAGCAGCGAAGTAGGCTGGTTCTTTATCAAATGAAGCTCAGTACTGGCAGAACAATGTATAATACTGTATGGGACAGACTGTCCTGAACTCTGCAAAGCTAGACAAACACACATCTTTAAAACTTAAACTTTTTGATGGCAGCAATGAGATTCTGATCTGTGCTTGACACTAGCACCCTAGGATCTTAGCCTATGAGTAAGGCTTTTTGATGTTATGGTTAAATAAAAAGAGTAGCTAGGACTTGGAAATGACTAATTGTATTTCTAATAAATTGTTAAGCGTGTTTGGGTATTAAGCAAATAGCTCTAGCTTTGGCTAAGGAGTATATTTTAAGCATTTCTACATTCACCATCTCTGAGCTGGTCCCAGCTGGGCATGTGGTGGTTAACCTCAGGCCAACTTCTCCCTTCTCCCAAAAAGCTGGTTACAGGAGGACATGGCCTGGCTTGAGAAAAGAAGGCTCTTTCATGGTTAAGATTTTCCAGAAACACTTGGTGCTGGTATAACTCCGTCCCTGTTGAAGCCCAGGGTAAAATTCTGTTTGTCTGTAATGCCAGGTATGGTTGGCCAGCACCAGCTGCTTTTGACATCTCATCCTACAAGACCAGCTCTAAAAAAGTTCTCTCATACTCACATACTGACTTTCTCCAGAAAGAGCTGTTTCTTTTCTCCATGGATGCAACCGAACACATGTGCCAAGTTGCTCGCTATCCCGCCAGGACTGACTACTTCATTTCAAATAAACCATAAAATGGCATGAATTACTTGGGGAGAATAAAATGTTCCCTTTCAGTATGTACGTTCATTAGTTTTTCTCTTGTATGCTGGTTTTGTCCATTTGCTTCATATAGGATTTTCCTTAGCTGTGTTTCAAAATACTGAATAGGAGGATTAAGTCTTAAAAACAAAAAGATATCATTTTCAGTTCTATCACACGTAAGATAAGCAGTTCATTTACTTTTTGATATATGATCTCGAGCTGCCCGTGCAATCTGACCCATTTAGAACAACGTGTGAGGGACTTTGAAAGGTTTCTGTCCATAGGAGTATCAACATTTGTTACCAACATCTATTTCCATTTTGGTTTTCTGAGATCATAACATTTGAATTGTATTTTGTGTTTCAGTTGGAATAAACCTCAGAGCTCAGAGGATAACAAAGCTGAGACCTAAGCCGCACACCAGCTCCAACTCGCCAGTTGAAATGATAGCATTGCATTGTTTCCACAGGACAAGGACAAGAACCAAAATCTCCAATTCCAGATCCGACATCTGTTCCAATTTAGTAACAAACTAAACTCATTCTCCATCCCCCATACGCATATCCGCACATACGCACAATGGAACACTCAATTTTAAGGACATTTGCCTCTGGATCTGGATCCATGTTGGGCCACTTCTAGTTTCCAGACACAACCATAAATCATTCCAGTTTCGCTAGAAAGAGCAGAGATTCACAGAGAGCCCCAGGCAAGGATCTCTACCCAACTTTCCTAGCCCCAAATCTGGCTCCTCAGTAATACATTATATTTGTTTTCAGCAGTGGAATAATATCACATATGATCATAGTCTCACCAGTGACAATTTATGAGATTGTTCCCCCTAACCCTCCTACATCTGGTCCTTCACAGATTTTTTATCTATCTTCAGAAATCACATGAAAACCGTATCTTTTCCCAATTCTGCTTTGAAAGGAATTTCTGCCTCCATTCAAGGCAGAAAATGAAATATGGTAGCAAGAGGAACAAGAGCTGTGAAGGACAGCTGTGGAGCCTCTGCTGTGGGAACACTGGAGCCCATGAGCCTGCCTGACTGCATGGCCGGACTCGGTCCCTTGCTGCCCAGCTGTGGAGCAGCTTGGCCCAGCAGCACCAAGGAGCTGGGGTCAAAGCATCTTCTAGCTAGGCAGCCAGTCAGTTGGGTTTGGGAGCTTGGCAGGGAGCCGCGGTGGTCTCATAGTTAACTAACCTCACGCCTTGACTTGACTGCTTTTGTGGTGATGCTAGATAAAGGAGTCCCCCCTGCCCCCTTCTTGCCTCAGCTGCCCCCTCCTGCCTCAGAAAGTGCTCTTATGCCTTTTCTTTACATTCAAACAGAATCCAAAAGTTGAGGAAATCAGAAATACACTGCTGATGTGCTCCGAAGATTGCAAACTGCAAGGCAGGGAGAGAGCTGGTCACCCACAAACACATTGCTATTTTACACCATGAACTCCATAAGGATAACAGCGAACCTACCACTTGGTGGGTTTTATGCCAATCAGAAGCTGTAATGATAGCAAGCAGCCCTGAATGCCTGAGATCAGCAGGTAAGCCTCAGAAGCATTTCATTTTCCCATAGTCTGTTTTCATACTTCATTTCACATGCAAGTACATGGGCAATTTGGAGCCTCGAAAGTGAATGCATAGCACGAGTCAATGCACTGTAAAAAATATTTACAGCCCCAAAGCATAGCTACATTCATGTGCTAATACAGTAAATATTTTTAAAGTCAAAGTAGCTTGAAGTGCCATTTTTCCCCATATGTTTCCTGCTAAGCTTATGCAGCTTGTGTGCTTTTTAACTTGTGAAAAATCCTAAATTTTGTATTTACAAAACACTGGCAGGGTGAGAGCCCTGGCATTAAAATCTCCTATTTAACAAGAAATTAAGTGAAGCAACTTATTTCCACGGAGTACTGACAATGATCCTGCTGTATAGATGGAGAAAGACTCCAGCATCTTTACATAGCTTCTGTTGAGGATACTGCTTTGCTGCTAATTATTTATGTAAATGTCTAATAACAGAGGGGAGTCACCATCTCATTTAATGCGACTTGCATAGCGCTCACTGAATGCAAACAGCTTTCAGCCCCAGGCTCGATTCAAACCAGAGGCAGTTGTTAAATTATTTGCATTGTTGGTCAGATCTCTCATCTGTGGGGAAGAGAGAAATGATTCTTTGCAAGTTCAAGGCAATGAGCAGATCCAACCAAGGAACCTCTACCTTCCCCTTAGGGACCCAGTTATGGGCAGGCATGGGAACGGCGACAATTTGGGAAGTGATTTGTCCCACATAACACTCAAGTCATGTCTTCAGCAGGGGGAGAATGGCAGAGCTGGCTCTGACCCATCTGCTGTCCTCCCCATCGCTCTGCCTTGCAAGGCGCTTCATCGCTATCAAGCCTATGCCTCAGACCGTCTCTGCATGGGGTAGGCAGAGCCTCTCTCTCATTTTTTATTTTTACTTCCAGTGCGTTCCTGAGGATGAACAAAATGTACAGATCACACCCTGTGACCACAGAGTGATATATAAATCGTGTTTCTGGGATACACATGCTTCCTAGGGCTTCCTCTGATGCTGCCTGGAGCACCGCAAACATGTGCTATCTGGCCTTTCCAAATCCCAACCCTCCGCAAGGGCAAGTGTAGCGCACAGCCTGCTGCATCTGACTTCCAAAAGCGGTGGGGAATATGCGCAGAGGTGGATGATGCCCCTGCCTCGTCGCTATTATCATATTACTTGTCCAGTATTTACCAGATTTTCTAGACATACGCTCTCCTGGCCAAAGGTCTTGGCTGCGTCATTTTAGATTAATCAGGCCTGAGCTATCCAGGTCAAAAATGAGGTCATGAGGGGTGACATTCAAAATGGAGAGTTTGTCTTGACAACAGAAGAAACAAGTGCTGTCCCATATTATAATTTGAAATAAAACAGCAGCAGTTTTCCAGCAACTTTGTGAAAAATCTGTTAAACTGACTAGACTCCATCAGTCATGATGACAATCCCAGCACATATTTTCTTTTTCCTGTTTTCTGTGCAATAAAGTGACCCAGAGATGTTTTTCCATTCATGAAACAAATAGGGAAATGTCAGGTTAAAGGCTGAAAAGAAGAACTTGGCTAGGAGCAACGCTTCTTTACTGTTATAATTCTCTATAATCATTGTTAATATTATTGTATTACTAAACGAAATAGCTCTATTGTTTTATGCAGCAGAAGTTGCAGGCCCCATGATTCATTCATTCACGCAGTTGCACAGCACTCTAGGGTAGGCTTAAAACACACTTCTCTATTAATCCTAAATAGACATGTGAACCTGCACGTACAATTTCCTGGGGTGGCCTCAAGCAAATCATCTCACCTGCAGTGAGACAGATGAAAACTGTGCCATTAAGGTCTGACCCTGAGCTGATGTAAAGTGGAGGAGCTGTAGAAATTGCCATGCCACAGGCTTGTACTGAGAGCATCCCCTGGAGCCAGTAACAACCGGCAATACGTGGTCCTAGCTCTCTACATGTACTGCACCGCAAAGGGACAGTCCCTGTAAAGACATCCATTTACACAGCAACAGTCAAAATAAATTTCTCCATTTAGATATCCCATTTGCATTGTCAGTCACACTCACGGTCTTACCTCCGGGGAACTTCCAACCGCTTCATATTCTGGTTGGAGTGCAAATTCCTACCACATGAAGCAAACACCTCTGGCCCCTGGAGCAGCCCTTTTCCCAGAAACCTACATAGGAAAACCCATGGCACTCTAAAAGACCACATGGCAGAACTGAACCTTTTCGTTCTAAATCCACTTTTATTGCTGTTTCCAACCACCATGGGAATCACACAGCATGCGAGTCAGAAAATGCAGACACCAGAGATCAGCTAACTGGCAAATACCTTTCACTTGTGAGTTGCAGATCAAGCACCCAGCTGCTGCCCTCAGCACTGGACTTTCTCCCCAGCTCCTAGGGACTCTGAAATCTGGTGCTAACCTCGCCACTCCAGTCATCAAACTGAAAAAGGTGCCAAATCTAACCTCTACAGCCTGCCTCTCCGACTTGTCTTCCATAAAACACACTCCCCAGCAATGCTGGCAGAAGCTCAACAGAGAACATTGACGTTAGCAAAGCTGTTGGGTTCACTGGAGACCTAAACCCAGCAGAGCAAGCCCCTCCACAAGCGTATTTCTGCTCTCTGCCCACTAATTGGGCAACGAAGACAAAGTGAAAACCCCAGTGCTAAGCCAATGGATAAGCCGCCAGGAAATTTCAAACTGCTCCAAGCATGACAGCCAACGGAAACCATGACATAAAGTTCAGAAAAAGGTCACTGCTTCAAAATCTCTTTCTAAAGAGAGATTTTGTTATGGTTTTTCTTTTGCAAGCATGCATCGATAGAGCTAGAGTACCAGAGAGAGACAGAGAAGAAGGATGGATGTATAAAAGAGATGCAAAATAAATTTTAAAGTACTTTTTGCTTGGGTGGTTCAGGGGCATGTTTTCAGCCTTTGGTACAATGTGTGCATCTGCAAAACTTTGCACTGATGGGCATGGAAGTGGTTTAAATGGCTGCCCATGTTCTGCACAGATGATAACCCACCTGCGCAATAAGGTCGGTGGAGTTGGACAGACTCTGCAGTAGCACCTGACAACCATTTAGAGGGTTCTCTCTGAATTTGGAGGCTTTATCTGGCATACTCACATATTAAGACTTTGACTGAGGTATCCCTGGGCTGGTTCATATGTGACACAGGGCAGAGCTGCGACCAAGCCTCCACACCTCCCATTCACCCAGCTCCAAAACACCAGCCACCTCCTGAAGGTGTCAAAAAAAATTTTATGCTTACTAAAAAACTTTGGAGATTCAAAATGAAAGCCCTTGGCCACCTGAAGAAAAGGGATCACTTCCTTGCAATGGGACTCTGGTCTTGTCCTGTGTCTAACTGGGCTACAGCTGAGTATATAACTGCACTGCTTGCAGGTTTTCTATTTAGTGTCATAATAACACAGATAAATACTACATTAAAGTGGGTACTGCTCTCCTTCATTAGGACTGGATCACCTTTGTATTAAACAAGGAAAAAAAAAAAAACAACAAAAAAACTCTGGATTTTTCTGCCAAAAGCTGTGTGCTCTGCTTTGACTAAGGTCCTCTAGGAGCTCTGCACAAGCTAAGACAACAGATTTAAGGTATTTTATCTTGTGCAATTTGGATATAGACTTAGGTTTTTCGGAAGTAAAATAGAAACATGATGCCAGTTCAGCCCCAGGTGTTTTCCTCTCTCCTCATGTTGTGTCTCATGGCAGCTTTCCGTATTTGAAGGCTATCACACATGGAAACCCATCTCTTATAACAACCCACAATCATTTATGTGACTCTCTGCCATACTCTTGATCTCTGTTGATCAAGCCAACATAAGAACCGTGTGGACTCACAGAGACAGAAAGCAGGTTCAGAGATGATCCAAACAACCAGCATGGCTACATTGCTGAGAGAGCTGTCAGTCTGAAGGTCACTTCTAATCCCACTGGTTGTAAATACATAATCTGCTAACTGGCTGCTAAAGAGTTCTTGCTGGGCTGTCAAAATATTTGCCTATAATCTGTTGTGTAGTCCCCAGTAGGGTCCACTTCTCATGAGGTGATCACTTGAAGCTTCTCTAAAATACAGAGCAAAAACATGCCACTGTTTTCAGAAAAATCAACTCAAAATGGAAACCCAGGAGGAGAGACCAGCAGATCTTCTCTCCCTCACACCCACCACATGTGCACCTCCAACGTGGAGTCCTCTGATAAAGAATTAAATGACTTGTGGGTAGGAAATGACAAAGGGCAATTAGAATTATATTAAACTTTCTCATGGCTTTTCTCTGGTGTTTTCTGCAACACAAATGTCAGAAGATTAATTTGTTTACTGTCCACAGATGCAACGATAACCACAATTGCTTCCCGAGGAACATTCAGTACAGCAACACTCCAGGTCCCTCTCTGCCACCACAGCATTTTTCCATGGCATCTACTGGGGACTGCCACCGCTGAGAACGCCAGCATGCAGTCCTGAAAGCATGAGGCACCCTGCCTGAGCTCAGAGAGCCAGGCCTGCTAGTGGTAGGGGAGGAGAAAACCCATGCTATCCGCTAGAAAGAGACAGAGAGACATCACGCAACTGTGGGCAACAGTGCACCCTATGCAACTAAAGGCAAACCTCTTGCTTCTCCAATTAAACTAGTGTTAAACTCATAACACTATTCCTGACTTAAAAACATTATCAATGAAAGGAGAAGCAGGTTAACAAGATTAGCCATAGAGATGTTGCCACACACTGAACTACGTGACTGCGTCTTTACACGCATGCATAAAAACTCACACAAGGGTTTTCACTGAAGCCCATCAGCGACTATTCACCCAAGCAGCTGCCTATTGCTGAAGATAAAATGCTTATCACATCACAGCCTGGCCCACTGCATGTTAAGTACATTCAAGTGAGAAGGCGAATGATTCATTTGGGCTACTGCCATTTTTGGGACACGACTTTGACCGCAGTCATTTGTCTGGGCTGTTCCCATTACGCTTCCCTTTTCTGAGTGACTGTCAAAGTTCTCAGAATAGCGGGAGGAAGATCTCCTCCTGGGCATCACAGGAGCTTAGGATGTGTCAGATAAATGCATCAAAGAGGAGATTATTCCTGAACGCTAAAAACCCACTGGAAATATATATGACAGCCCCAAGGCAGTCTGACACTAGCATCCCTCAGCTGGGGCTGTTAGACAAACAGCTCATATTTTACTCAGAGTGAAAAAATCGCACACATTATGGTTCTCTGACACTCTTTAATCTTAACACAGCTGCGAGCTTCTTTCAGCAGAGAAACCTTCTGGGTGAATGTGACCTTTGGATAAATCCTTGCATGTTCTCTGTGGTGGTATTTATTCTTACAGTCAGGCTAATGATTCACTTTGTGAACAGCCCTGGGAGGGATCTTTTTTCCAGCAGCCCCACAGACCTGTAAACGTGTTCCTCCATCACTGTCACACCTGTACTGCAAAAGGGGAAAACAAAGGGTCAACCAAGAAAAAAAAGGTATTCTTTCACACTTTCATTTGGATTACTGCACAGAACGACCGCATTCATGTTTACAAGATATATAAGGGAGCACTAAAAATTTTTAACATAGAGGCAACTGGCTTCTGGTAGACTCTGTGAGAAGCTATTACTGTTTTCTGGGAACACTAGCTACCAGGACATAATGCATTTTCCTGAGCCAAAAGGACAAGTAAGGCGTCACCGCGCTTGCAGAACATTCCCATTCAAAGCAGGCAGTGGACGCTAAAAGAGAGGAGGACAACACCAATACAAGCCTTGAAAACTAAACCACGTGTCTCTCTGCCAGCTTTCAGAAATACCATTAATCTTAAGATAAAGCTGGTTTTCTTGCAGCTGACACTCAATATTACAAAAATTGTTTCTGTTCCTCTTGCACATAAGCATAGTAATCCTCTCTTGGTCATTCCACATTCAGTTCACAACACAGTCCTTTTGCTGAGCCACCAAGAAGCCTGAATTCAGTCTGACCGTGTAATTTGACAGGCTCCAAGCTGCCAAGGAAGGGAGGCGTCAAAAACTCCTGGGTAGACTACTTCTCTGGGTCTAACTGTTGAGCGGGTTATTGGGCTACTTCATGAAATACAATTCTGTCTAGAGCCCTGAGAGCTGAACTAGCCCCACTCTCGCAGCTGACAAAAGATGAATCAAAGAGTTGGTTCATGTCAAACTGGAAGGCTTTCTCACATCTGAATGGAAAGCAGACTTAAGAATTTTATTAGTACCTTAAGCTTGAAAATGAAGGATGCTGCCAGCCTCGAGCCAGCATCTGCAAGAGATTAATTTCACAGAGGCTGTTAAAAAAATAGCAGTGTTCAGATCTTTAGCAATGTATATAATTCAGGCAACAGTCAGAAGCAGGCAAAAATACATGTGCTGTATATGTAGGAGTGATAGTCACGTAATATGTTGGTTTATGCGATCAGGCTCTGATCTCTGACTTTCCTGGCTCAAACTCTCATCTTTCAGGCACCTGATGTTTTTAAATGATAAAACTTCTAACACAAAAGCAAGAGTAGTGGTGACCTGGAATGAGTTCAGCTGCATTTTCTTGCTTCCCAGGAAGGAGCAGTCCATGTCACAGAAGTCACCAGACTGCTTGCAGTAATTCTGAGACAGTCAAGGACTGGATAGATACAGGGGTGATACCAACCGTGGACTTCAGCAAGCTGTGATGTCACAGCCCGAGACGGAAACATAACAGTAGGACACCACAAGAAGCTCCTGTTGCTGCTCTTCATATTGTACCCACTCAACACATAATGCTCCCTCCCTTGGGCTACTAATCCAGCGTTTTCATGCACTCTACGTAACCCCAACAATCGTATGTCAAAGGGGCATATCCACAATTAAAAGGCTCTTTAAAGCAACACTCTAATGCTAATTCCTGTAAAGCATTGTAACAAACATTATAACAAACTTTGGAGTCATTCTGAAAGTCAAAGAAACAAGTTCCTATCCTTGGAAAAGGTTGCTATTGGATGTCTATACCGTGCAACCTTCTGTTTTCAGTCAAAATCCAGACTTGGTAGGCCTTAGGGGAAAAATCAAGCTTAGTTTCCCCTCAGTCAATATTGGTTCTCAAGTCAATAAATCTTAATATTGACCACAACATAGAAACCAGTAACTGTTTAATATCTTCTTCTGGATTTTAATTATAAACACTGAGGAAATTTGTCAACTCCTGACTTCCTAGTCATATGGAAAAGCTTTTAAACATTCTGCATAGACCACTGTCAATCAGGCCCATCACGGTTATGGAACTAAAACATACTCCACCAACAATTCTCTGAGCATTTACACAGGATCTTTAACCTTGGCATGACGTTGAACCCAGTGCCTGCCTCTGCTGCAAGGACGGTGAAGATAATAAATAGCATCTTTTTATGTCGCAAGAGTTATTTCCAGTGCCACAGTTAAATTTCCTCTGCCCATATAAAACTGTAACTTCCATAGATGGGGAATGTTGACAAAAATCCCAGTGGTATTCCGTAACTAAAAAGCGTTCCTGGCGAAGTACTTTATCATTTGGAAAGAAATATGAACAGCACTGAGAGACAAAGAGAAGTAAAAAAGACAGGTGAAGGAAATTCTGGGATCTACGAGACAGCACACAGTTTGCAAGCAGCTGATAAAGAGAACCACGCAGTGTGAATTCCTCACTTCAAAAACCAGATGGGAATCCTGGCCAGGGATATCGCCTGGCTACCCTGTAACACAGGCTATGGCTATGGAATAGATTATGTCAAGTCAGGCAGCAGTCTAGACATCTTGGGAGAAAGCGCGGGATCATGAGAGAATACCCTACCGGAGAAGTTTGTTCCCTCATTGCCTCTCTGCCACCACGTTTTGTGTGATCTCGCCTGGCCGTGCAGACTACGTGTTTCACAGGTGCCTGCTAGCTGCGTTCTTCATCTGCAGGGGATGGATGGACACCAGTTTGAAATTACTACCTAGAGATCAAACTAACCAGAGAGACAAACTATCTGGAGATCTGTATAGGTGAGTTAAAGGACAGCTGGAAGATGAACCAAATATCCCTTACTAATGGGCTGAAATGTCTGTGTACTGTATTTCAATTTTGTGCTCGTGGGTATTTTTGAAATCAGATATTCGCTGTTAATGGTTGCAGTGAAGATCTGGGCCTTCTGTAAAGTGAGGAATGGTGATGCAGGTAGTGGGAACTACATATTTCAGACGCTGACAAAACACAGCCTAATTAATGTACAGAATCTGAGGGCATGTTAACGACCTCAATGGCAGACAAAATAGCCACTTGTTTGTGGGATCTGTGTAGTTCTCTGATTACAGAACAACCTTCAACCCCTTCAAGTGATATCTCAGTGATCCTTCTCTATCTTGTCAGGAAATCATCTTTGCCTTTGGAAACAAGGCCAAGAAGGTATTGCTCATGCCATGCAGCCTATAAACCTTTTTTGAAAAAGTTTTCAGTACCCACAGCAAATCTTGAAATCATTGAAAGTTTATGGCACCCTTTGAGGACATCTAGGACATCTATGATCTATGTCATCACCTTGGCACGATGAAAAATATCGCTCCAGGGAATATGAAATTTTTTTTCATGAACGATGGGCTGAGAAATCAGTACAACAGAGAAGAACCACGTAGACAGACAGATGAGCAAGAACGACAAAAATGGGCTTTTAAACCTCAGCCAAATCCTTGATATCTGAAAACAGAATATGGGGTTTTTCTTGCATATCGAATCCTCCTGCTCCAAAAGCAACTCCTTTATAGTCCATGCCTCAATCCATTACTAGGTTTTGACTTGTTTTAGGTTCTTACTTGCCAAAGACACATTGCTGCATGGAGTATTAATGAGGCTGTCATCTAACTGGGCCTTACAGGAACACAGAAGATTTAGTACCTTCTTAAAAAGACTAGCAATGCTTTCTTCTGAAAGTTTGAGAAGAATTTGTGCTTTGACAAGTATAAGACAATACACTTCTTGTGCATGTGAAACCTCTTAAATCCCATCAGAAGAACTTGAGCTTGAGGCCAGGAACCAGGCACTTTCACATTTTAATCTCAAATCTGCTCTTGGCTTCCTGCAGAGCAAAGAACTCTTTCTTCATTTCAACAACTTTAAACCAGGGTGCAGTGAGAATTAAATGTTTACACTGCAATTTGAAAATGTAAAATGCTAAGAAGGAGCACTTAGGAAATGAACTTTGTAAACTTTTTCCTTGCTGCCATGGCATCCACCATCCCCAACAGCCTCTTACTTCATGTACTCATAGACCACATAACCTTAAGCACTCACTCTTTGTAAACTACATCCCTCACTTGAGAGCTGATGTACAAAAATCAGCTGTCTGAATACCTTAACACTTACGACAGCTTCCTCTGGACTGATCATAAGAGAAATGACTTGTTATTAATTTTCACATGCTGGATTTATTTTAGCTTTTATGTTTCAGGAATATTATATAAACAGAATGTTAGTTGTAGGAGTACCCAGGAATGCAAGAAAACATATGGCTCCAACTCCCTTCAATATTCCCAGCACATTCCCCACCAATTTTAATTTCAACTGGCTTAAGTGGGGGAGTCAGGGAGAGACTTAAATGCTCTCATCCTCTGCATATCATGATGAAGAGGTGAAATCACAGCACCTGCTCTCACATATGCAGAACCCTCCATTTGTGTGAAAATATAATCCTACTGCTCCTTTTGGGTGAGGAAAGGACTGTTTATGGCATATTTTGGATCCAGTGGCATTTTAGTTCTATCCCTGCTCCAGGATGGCACTGGCAATCTCCACTCTTGAGACCTTAGCATGTTAGAATAAGTCTATGCCCGCTCTGACGAGTCCACCAGAGACAGAGTTAATTATGAGAGCAGAGCCACACACGTATGTTTCTAAGTGGCGTCTCAACAGTTTAAAGGGTGGGTGAACCTGACACACATACCCATGCATCCAGCCTGTGCCGTGTACCTTACCCAAGATTAGGTATTGTGATGGTAAGTATTTGAGATGGATAAATACATATTCCTGTATAAGCACAAGTACCTCCACCCATTCTTGCCTTACTTCCCATGAGTCTGCTCTTCACTCTGGTGTTGCAATGACCTAGGGTACAATAATCCTCAGGTGCCAAGATTTGCCATGGGGGGTCGCAAGCTTTTGCTGTCATGCCCCAAGCCCTCATCAGCACTGGCCCTGCCACATACGGCTGTGTAGGACCCATGTGCTCACAGTTAAACGAGGGCTGCACCTGCCTCTCATCACACTGTGGGCACCTAGTGCTCGATCTGCTCTCGCACTTGGTGCTCCGCTGCCCAGGAGTGAACATTTTTCAGGTTGAACGGCAGCAGCAGAGGCCTCCCAAAATGGCTGTGCTGCACTTGTTTGCGGGGCTGCGTAAATCACCAGTAATGTGAGGTGCTGATTCCTTCATATGCTGTGAAGACTGAAGGAAAAACGAGGTTTAAGTAATTAACAGAAGTTAATTGCTTTACACACTAGCATTTTGCACACTGGAGAGAGCGAGTGTGGAGTATGGGACCTTCACAAGCCTATCGATACAGTGAGCCCTCATGGGGACGGACAGGAGAGGAGCAGATTTGCTTTTACCCCAGATTGCTACTTTGTACCACAGACACCTACCAAAAAGCTGACATAACGCAAAGGTCCCTGGAGATCTCAAAGACTGGGAACACCCCAGAGTTTTTGGATGCCCTGTGAGATTTAGCAAACAACAGCAAAACTGAAGGAAAGACCTTCAGTTATTAAAAACACCCACAAGAAAGCTTTCAGTTAAACCTAACCCATATGAAGTCTCCAGAATGGACCCCTCGCACGCGGCAAGTCAGCTCTCCGAACAACAGAGAGAGCAAGCTCGATAAGCTGCTCGGAGTTGTCAAAACCTTCCTAAGGCAAACTTTCTACAGAAAAGTTTTTTGTGCCGGTCACAGCTCATGTCCTGCTTTGTCTGGTTATCCTGCCAGAAGCATAAATGAACTCATAAGAATAACAGGAGGATTAGGTTAAGCTTATTTTTAAAACGTTTCCCACAAATTCGTCTCATTTGCCTGCTTATAAACACCCTCGTTCATCTTTGCTGTGTGTCTAATTAGGCAGGATATACTGCAGGTGGCTTAAAATAGGAGCTGAAATATAGTAGCTTTGCAGTTATGCATGTTAAAGGAAAGGTAATTAAAATTTCATGCTATGAGATGTAAACTGATCATCTCAGGGGCCTGAAAGGGATTTCTCCACCATATACGACATGGCACAGTTGGCCAGCTGTAGTATGGGTGGGTTTCCTCTTCCTTGCAACACTTATTAGCCTCTGCCCAAGGCAGAATATGAGATCCGATGGGTTGGTTTCTTGAATTATTTATTCACGGAAATAGACATATTACCATCAGTTAAGCATCTCTGGATTTTATTTAAAATCAATACTGCAGTAAAGCTTAAAACATAAAAAGCTAAAAATAAATTAAAACAAACTAGCAAAGAAAGCCCTGCTGTGAACATGTCTTAGAGGTTAATTAAAATGAGATCGAACAGAGGTCTTGGATTTTGTAGGAGCTGTAGTTAAAATTCTGTGGTACCTGACAGAGACATAGGGTGGTTTCTTCTGATGATGCTGACAACTTCTCTGAAGAGCACCTCTCCAAAAAATGGGATTTATTTTCACAGCTAAAAAGAATACTTCAGCGTAACAAGTATTTTTCCTTTGGCAATGGATCAACTTGCACCAAATGGCAGGTGGCATTTTTTAAAACATTTCCACAAGGGAGGATATCACTCTGCTTTTCTACCAGTTCCTCCCCACACCTGCTCTCCTCTTCTTTTTAAAAATCATGCATTGTATTATACTACTGAAACATCAGGGGTGTTTTCCAGAATGTGAAAGGGCCCTTTCCAAAATTATTAGTGTATGCAACAGGGATGTGCTTGTATTTTGCCATGATAGTCCTAGGGCACAGTCATGCTTACTGTGAAATAGTGGCATTTTAAGATTGCAGCTTTAATAAGGATATTTGAGATGGGAAACTCTAGGGCATGTTTAAAAGCCTATCAGATAAGCTTTGAAAAATGTGAGGGACAGCAGACCTAGCATTGCAGGCTTTTTCTACAAACTTCTTACAGCCAAGAAGAAAGAACCATGACTGAACTCAAGTTTGCGAAACACAGAAAGGATCTCTCAGTTGCCTGTGGCCAGACAAATTAGGTCGTCTGCTTTGGAAAGCCTCCCCTTAGATTTCCCCTAGGAAAAAAGTGGCAAGCAGAGAGGATCTGGGAGTCCCGACCTGAACGCGTTTCACTTTGTCTCCCCCAGTAAAGAATGGACCTGCTGTCTCTGAACCAGTTGAAGCTTTTTTAAATTGTCTATGGTACAGCAAACGGTGGGAAGGCTAACCAAGGATCACTGATGCAAGAGATTAGTGTAATAAACCTCCATGGGACAGGAACAGTGGCAGTGATGAAAACCTGTCACCCAAATATAGCAAAATTCCCATTGACATCAATGAATCGGGATTTTATCCCATGACTCCAAGGCGCTGTAGAAAAACAAACAAAACCACCCTACCAAACCTCTTTTAAAGGTAATCTAGGAACAAGTTCTGAGAACGCAGTCCATATTGACAAATGAGAAGGGCATTTATGGTACCCTGCTTTTCTGTTAGATGTCTCCCCCTCTCCTCCCTTCCTACCATCTTTCAGGATCATTTTTGTCTCAGTCAAACTGACCTTACATTTTCACATGCAGAGTCTCACATATGTCAGACACTGGGCAATGAGGAAGACAGCATTTGGTTATGAAACACCTGACTTCAATTTCATTGAGCCAGGTAATAAACCAGAAAGAAATGAAGTTTTACTAGGCAAAAGCAGGTTTTTGTAATAAGTTTCTATATACTTGCATATGTATGATAATCACAAATATAGTTCTTTCCTGGAAAAGAGAGAAAAGAAGCCTCATATTGCACTTGCAACCAGTAGGAAATAACATCTCATTCAGTGTAAAAGGACAGTGTCAGGTACGGTTGTGATCATGTAATTAGGTAAGCAAAACAAACACATTCCAGACGTGCCATCCGTTGAAGGAAAGGAAACTTCCCTGGGTTTTAATCACAGAGTAGTATGCTGCTTCATCTGGTTTTCCTATTAAAAAAAAAATCTTTCCTTGTTAAAAAAAAAATATCTTTCCTTGTTAAAAAAAAATCATTAACTTTCCATATAGGGAAGCACTAAGTGGGTCATTGGGGAAGCATGCGCTTCTCAGCTGGAAGCAAGCCACGGACAGTCCCAGGTGAATGGTGTCTGTCCAACACCATGGTCTTGTCAGATTTTGGAGACCTCTCTACCCTCATCCCCCCATTCCCAATACCTCAACAGGAAAGGAGACATCTGTGAATCCTCTGGCACTGCTTCAATGTTTTACAGCTGTAATAACCACTGACACAAAGAAAAGAAAGTTTTCTAGCCCCAAATTCCTGAGGTACTTTTCTAAACAGACACAAGTGGACGGGGCTTGGTTATCTGAAAAACACCCCACCAGGGGCAGGGGTGTGGGGAAAGAGGAAGAGGAATCATGATCTGCAGATAATTGAGCTCAGCTTGGCTTCAGATTTATCTTTTCTGACCACTCAACCTATTTGTCCAAATCCAAACTTCTAATCTTTAAATCTAAACAGTATTTTTCTGGCAGCTTGCACTCACTCTTGGCTACATCAGATGAAAAATACTTCAGGGAGGAGGCTTAAAACAGTGGTTATCTATAGACTTACATATATGCGGCATTTTTGCAGTACTCCTTACCATCAGCATATAGGTAGCAAAGTTTGATGCTTGCTGCTAGAAATCCCAAAGTACATCGGACACTACAAAGTCCATTTTCTCCCATCTGTTGGCACTGTCAGTCACCAGCGGTGTAAGTCACAGTGCCTCTTACCCGTATGTCAGTGAGTTCATCACAGCCTTACACAAGATGCACACGCTGACATTTAGAAGTGGCCTGGGGAATAATGTTGATTTGTATAGGGGCATAAAGTAAAGGCAGCAGGCAGCCTGGCCAGATATGCATGGAGAATGTGTTCCCAAGCACCAGTGCTCTTGTAAGGGTTGGGAACACCGGCTCTCCCAGTGCCTACGCCATTTAGGCTTAGACTTTTGCACATTTCTCCAGTGCACTCTGCAAAGGATCACCTTGTGTAAGTAGAATGATACAAAGCAGAGTATTTCTGTACAGAAAGCCTGAGTTATTAAGCACTTAACAATGCAAGCAACTAAAACTCCAGTGGTAACTTCAAATGGATGGAAGACTCAAAGATGCTGAACAGAGCAGACTGGAAAGTGGAGCATCTAGCTCATAGGAAACTCAAGTCCTGGTGCAGATTTGCTTAAAAAATACAATTATTATTTCAAATATTTTTAAATTCCTTTCTAACCAGAAGCTCCCTGGGTCGTACAGCTGCTCAGTGACAATTTGCCCAAGAAGCTGAGTAAATTGTTTCATCCTGAGCTCCTCTCTGTTGTGGTTACACTGCTGCTAGTACCCAGACTCAGGGCCAGCTTCAGACAGGCTGTCTGACAGGCACAGGAACGTCTCTACCTTAGCTCGAGGGCGAGTGGGAGCAACAGCCCCAGCTCTGTGCCGCGTCTGCGAGGGGACCAGCCACAGCCGTGCACTCTGCAAAGGATCACCTTGTGTAAGTAGAATGATACAAAGCAGAGTATTTCTGTACAGAAAGCCTGAGTTATTAAGCACTTAACAATGCAAGCAACTAAAACTCCAGTGGTAACTTCAAATGGATGGAAGACTCAAAGATGCTGAACAGAGCAGACTGGAAAGTGGAGCATCTAGCTCATAGGAAACTCAAGTCCTGGTGCAGATTTGCTTAAAAAATACAATTATTATTTCAAATATTTTTAAATTCCTTTCTAACCAGAAGCTCCCTGGGTTGTACAGCTGCTCAGTGACAATTTGCCCAAGAAGCTGAGTAAATTGTTTCATCCTGAGCTCCTCTCTGTTGTGGTTACACTGCTGCTAGTACCCAGACTCAGGGCCAGCTTCAGACAGGCTGTCTGACAGGCACAGGAACGTCTCTACCTTAGCTCGAGGGCGAGTGGGAGCAACAGCCCCAGCTCTGTGCCGCGTCTGCGAGGGGACATGCCGTCGGTCCTTTTCTGGAGCCAATACCACTGGCTTGTCTTGAAGTGGGGGACAGGCTAGCTCTGCCCTGGGGTGGGTGAAAAGACAGATGCGGAGGCTGGTGCAGGACCAGGAGACGGGAGAGGAGTCACCCTGGTGAGCAGTCAGAGCTGCAGCCGCCCTTCAGTAACACCACAGATGAGCCTTGGAGCAGCCTGGCCTCAGCTGGAGCAGCGCAGGCAACTGCTGTGCCCACATGCGCAGCCAGGACCAGAAAACCTCGCGGGAAGAATTGTGCAATACGCACCCTTGGCAGCAAACAGAGGGCTCCAGAGATCCCAGTTCCACCCACCCCTTTAACACTGGAAATGGGCTTTTCTGAAGTTATTCATCAACCTACATTTCTTTTGCACCATCCTGCTGAGTGAACATAGGGGCATAACCACATGAATTTTACAGCTGTAGGACATCATTGTTAACAGGGAAAAAAACCTTCAAACCTTCTGCTTCAAAGCCACAAACCCTTGGTCCCCATCTTTTAAATAGAGCTCGTAATTAACTTAGCAATGCTACAGCTCACATTCTCTCTGCAGCCATTCACGGCATATCTGTCAAACTTAATAACAGGGAGCTGATGGACTACACAACATTGCAATTTATGCTCTAACTCTAAACAATAATATTTTCTCTAGTTAAGTGGAAATTTGTAGAAAAACTGCAAGACTGCAGCAGTTAACTGCATAAAATTAATTGGTTAACTGAAAGAGAAACTCATTAACTGATTAACTGAGAGCTAAGATGCAGTAAAGTCAGCACAGTCACAAGGAACATTTAAGACAAGAATTGCAATAAAGCAGATTTGCAATTCCTGAATGTATTTGATTAACAGATTCAAACAAATGAGGCTATTACTATGTTAATTACTGCTTGCCATAAAATACTGAATATGATTAAATTCAAGTGTTTAAGAGAAAAACATACCTCTGAGGACAATTACAAAAGAGAAAAAGAGTAACTAATTATTTGGTATGCTGTGGTCTGTTAAAAACATGTATTATTATAATAATAATAATAGCAACGATAACAAAAATATATAATAATAATAATAGGAAGAGTAATAACAATAAAAAGACTTGTCTCAAGAGTTAGGAGCACAAATTTTCCAATCTCAAATGGGGAAATATACTGCATGGCAAAAGGAAGACATTGAATATTTTTCCAAAGTTATGGCAGTAGTGAGAGTCTTGAGCAATGTCTAACTAGCCATTTATGAACTCAGCTGCTGTGCAGCTGTATTAGAGATGGGTGATATACTGATACCATGTTGATGTCACGTTCCAAATCTGTTGGTGATACCAAACTATTAAAAAAAACCTACTAGAGAGCCACGGATGCTAATGAGGGCAGATGTTACTAGGAGTATTAGTCCTGTGCCTTCCTTTATGGTGTCTCCTGTAGCCCAACTTGACCTTGTATTGAGCAGCGTTGCTGTGCCTCTCTCACTGCGGTCCCCGCACCCCTGTTTGGGGCTGCCTGCTCCTGTGCCTTCCAAGGAGGCTCCCGAGAGGCGTCAGCCATGGCCGAGCAAAGCAGGCATGGGGGTACACTGGGAACCTGCCCCCCACGCCACGTTGCTCCCTGGCCTCACCGGGGCTGGAGTCACCTCCAGGCCCCTCCTCCAGCACAGCTGGAAGATACACAATAAGATCAGCCATGGGGTAGGGCTTGGTGAGCACCGAAAGTCGTCTTCTCCTTCCTCAAGTCCCCTAAGCTCCCCAAATCCTCATCCAAGAGCTTAAATAGTACCATAGTATTTCTTGATAATGTGATAGAGCTTTTTCTGGTAACAGCAGCATGAGAAATTCAGATGGTATCACCTATTTTCAGTGCTGCTAATACTCAAGAGCAGCTTCAGAAGTCTGAGTGCAAGCTTTATTGCATACATGGTCAAAGTATTCCCTCTAAAAACCTGCTACTGAGTAACCTTGGTAACTTTTCCTTTTTTTGGCAAGGACTGATCCAGGATGCTTAGCATTATTAAAATATCAAAATAGACAAGTGGCAATGGTGATAACTGTCACTGCTAATCTCTTCTTACCCAGACTTTACCAAAATCTCCTGGAAATTCAAAATCTTTTTCTTTCTTAATGAACTTGCCTCCATAAAGTTCAACCCTAAGGATTATTTTTAGAGTATTACTCATGAGTACTGAAAAACTAGCAATGCATTAAAGACAAACAAAAAATACCAACCCAAAACTAAACAAAACAAACCACAATTAAAAGCCCATAAAATGTGTCTAGTTACAAAACAAAGAATTAAAAGAGTGGTATAAAATTAGATGCTAAAATTGTTAGTTTGCACTCTGGGCTATTTCAAAATCCTTTCTTGTGTGCTTATATTGTGTTTTCTTCTACCATGTGCTTTGCAGAGAAACACAAGTCACCAAAGTCACAACATTAAAAAAAGGGTTAAGGGCAAGGTGCACAACCATTTGTCACAGATTTATCAAGGTCAAGCTCAGGAGTTAGCTGTTCTTCACACCACAACCATGCAGCTAGATCTCTACTCTTTAGAACATTAACCATATCCTTTACACCTAACAATCATGACAGTCTTGCTGTATATGTTTTTTGGATGGCTAACAAAAGGAGAAACTACAGCTGTAAAAAGAATGAGGCTTAAAATGAATCTGAGCCGTCTTCACAGAAATCTCCTCAGTAACACAATGTCAGACAAATGTTTGCAATGCATTGTTCACTGCCTTTTTCGGTATTTGGAGAAAACACACCCTAATTCGTAATGTTCC
>NW_008825564.1:975753-981516 GCF_000699105.1 Pygoscelis adeliae | reverse complement strand
GCTGAGTTTATTTCTATTTCTGAGAATTCTTATTAACAGCAGGTCACTACCAGAGCAGCATAATGAAAATGAGGCAATGTTAACAATATAGGCAAGAATGACCAAGAAAGGTTAACTCTTGAGAATGCAGTATTTCAAATGGAAAAATTCCATAATACATAATGTTGGAGGGTAAAAACTGAGAAGCTATTCAATTCAAAGAGCAGAGGAATAGAAAAATTCTGCCTCTTCACTTCTCTTACTGCTAGGAGCTTGTTCATAGTCAGAAAAGCAGAACTGGAAAAATTTTAGTTAAACTTAGCCTGAAATTAGAAAACATTGACTAAACATGCTTTTCTAAAAGACCTCAGTAAAAAGCCATAAATGTTAATTTAAATTTCTTTTAATGGTAATTTAAATTTTCTGTAAAATACATCACCAGCAATGGGTTCTTTGAAAAAAATTCATGAAAAATGCAAATCTCTTAAGTACTCATATTTATACTTACACACACACACACACACATATTTATATATGCAAAGATTTATGTTAGAAAGGTTCCCAGAACTTTCCTGAATGTGTGTCCCATAATCATTACCTCCTTGCGGGAATTTCCTAGTACAAAAAATGGCCATGGTCATTGAATAAATTGCTTGCTACAACTTTGTCAGTTTCTAACAAGAAGTAGCATTCTACTAAATACCATTATTTAATTTTAATTTATATTTTATCTTTGATTCCTGTATTGGGAGCTGAGCATTCTAACAGCTGGCAAAATCTAAATGGAAGCAAACAAACAGCTACTTCTGACAGAATATGATGGTCATTTCAACATAAAGTTTCCTTAGGGAAAAATAGACTTTTCTACAAAAGGACATAATCAAATTAAATACTTGCTTGATTTCATTGTCTTTCCAGGACATATAGAAGACATCATTTTAACGGAACATAAAATGCTTTACGGTAATTCTTGTGTGCAAGCATGTAGAGATTTTTTTTTCTGGCTGCTGTAGCCAAAATATAAATCATTTTCCACTGTGGTGTCAGGAAGTGTATTGCACTAAATTAATCACAAGCTACTTTAAAAAAGGGGCAAAAAAATCCACTGCAAAATGAAACAAATCTCTGTCTGCCTGTTTTCCATTTGCATTGTCATCACCTACCTTTAGAGGACGATGGAAGTGAGATGGGAATGTTGCTGAAATGCATTCAGCAGACCCTGTGTGTGTGTTAGCATCTCTAGTGCTCTCTGCTGTGCCTCCAGCCATTGGAAAAGATAAAGTATTATAACCTGCACACAATGTAATCTTCACTCTTTGACAGGCTCCTAGCACAGGGATACACTATAGCAAACTAAATGCAGAAGCACATAGACTACAAGCCAAGCTGTGTGTCTTCTTCTAGCATTTCCCAGTCCCAGACGTATTCTGCTGGGGTAGATAAAAGTCTTTGTGTCTCATTATAAAAGAAGAGGAAAGGCAATTCATAAGGGAAATGGAGTCATTTTAGAAAGCTTTTCCTAATAAGCCCAATAGTTCAGCAGATGTGCACAAGTGGGGAAAGCTGGGAGCGCAGAGATCAGGCAGCTCCATCCGCCATCATACAACAGTGACTCGGTTTGCTTTTATCTTTTATGTCAGGCAATCAAAAGAAAAGCCAATTTTATTTACTGAGTGAGGGGCAAATAAACTCATGCCAATTAAAAAACAGAAATTATGTCTCTGTGGTTTAGACTGGAAGCATTTTAAAGATAAAAAATCTTAAATAATTCACTCAGACAAGGCTTCTAGTCTGTCTGTCTTTGCTCCCAGGGCAGGATGGGCATGCACTGAACTTTTTGTTAACTCTCTCCTTTCAAACTCTCAACCCACAAACTACACCGTCCAAGAGGCACTAGTATCCCTGTTTTAATAAAGTCATTTTCAAAATGCTTCTGGGAAGACACACTTTTCTGGACCACAAGCAATAGCAATTAAAGTCAGCCTGAACTTTACAGCTGACTTTGAAATCAGAAAGAGCTTACCAAAATGTTTTCAAGTCTCTTCCCCCTCTCTTGGTCTCCAAAAGTACTTTTTCTCTAGGTGATCACAAGCCTGCCTGCCTTTCTCACTGTTGGCTGCTCAGGTCTTTATTAGCTCAGGACCATCTTCTTCTGATTCCTGACTCAGAAAAGCTCACCATAATGTAACTCTAAGCCTGTATATTAATTCTTAGCAAAAGCAGCTCAAAGCATGTGCTCAAACGCTACTGAAATTGGGCCAACTGTGTGGTTTTTCTCCTCACACAGTAACTTACTATCTCGCTCTGCAGCAAGCCACACTTACCGGTAAAATGTGGTATAATCCACCGTTGAATGACAGCTCTGAAACTCCCATGCTTTGAGTTTCTGGCATTCCCGGTGAGCTCGGAGTTTCACCCTGACCGTCCCATGACAGAGTTCGGGCACAGGTTTTCTCTGCGGGCGGCTACAGAACTCGTTGGACTCCACGCGCCAGGATTCCGCAAAGTCGTCCACGTCAAACTTAAAATTCCCGTCCCCCCCAATCAGGTCATCTCGCTTGTGCCCGTTGTAATTGCCACACAGACCACAGAGTTTGCCTTTCAGGTGCGGCGCAGCCATGACTTCCACAAAACTGTCTCCATCCCATGAGATTTCCAAGCCTAATAAAGAGATGAGACAAAAACACACACACAGAAAAAAGAGAAGAAGAACTTGAGGATAACAAACTGTGCCTTATGTTTGTGAAACAGTGTTCATGGGAACCTAAACAAAGCCACTGGCTTCCTTCTGATAATGTTGTTAGATTTCTATATACCTCCCAGTAAATGCCTCTGGCAAGTGTAGTGTTTCTTAAATCACAGTCAATTACAATACACTCATGACTGTCTCTGTTTATTTTTGTTCCTCCTTGCTAATGAATGGGGTTACCCTAAAAAATCTGGACCCAAGGCAGAACTGCTCTCAACATCGAAAAAGGGCTCTTGCAAAATTCTGCAAATTGCATTTGCTAGGGCAAATTTCTAGCTGATATCGCAGGGAGCCCAGAATTTCAGCCATTGTCACCCATTGCACAGGTCATGGGCATACAACGGTGTCCATGCCCCATGAGACTCCACCAGTGACCACCTTATGGAAAACATCCTTTTCTTGCCTGCAAAGCTGACACTGATCACTCATTTGGGTGAATACAACTGTTCCAATACAAGCACCTTATTTTGTGTAGGTAAAGAGAGTTAAAAAGATGACCACAAAGATATGTCAGATGGGTAAAACTATTGTAAGAAGGCATTCTGAACTGGATTCAAACTGTTCATTCAAAAGGTGTTAATTACCAACCTTTTGAAGTTGTCTTCGTAGGTCAGCAACACTGAGGAATGATGGTAAACATCTAACCTTCATCTAGTGGCTGGGATGTAAGTGCTCTGCTACAATCTGTTTTACAGTAAGGTTTTGCACTTCTAGTACATTAAAATCAAAATTGCTTTCTGTGGGTGAAATCCATTTTATCTGTCTGTACCCATCTAAAAGCTAGGCGTCTAGACTTAAGCCCAGCTGTCTGGGCCCTCTCTTTGATGGAGAGAAATAGGCAGCTCTGGGTCACAACATGGGTGTCTAATGCAGAGCGAATAAACCACCTTCTGAATGCCTTTCTGTTTCCAGTGATATTCTAGAGGGCCCAGAGATCAGGTGGAGGCTAAACCTCTAGTTTTTATCTGGGTGACTGTAAATTAAATTAATTCCATCATTTGAAGAGTAAATATGTATCTCACAAGGGAAAACAATTTTGGTATCATATGGGATAAAAACAACACCAAGAATCACCGCTGCTTAACTTCTACCCAAAACTGGCCTGCCTTTTAATTATTTCCAATGTCTGATGAATGCTACTACTTCACATCTCTGCAGTAACCCCTGCCTCTGAAATCATTTTGCTGATGTTAAAGTATTCCCATAAAGTACCTGTGTGCAGCAGTTAGTTAAGGATAAACACAGGAACCTGCTTTTAAACAGGATAATCCAGATTTTGCCCTCTTCTCCCTGCCTGGCCAAGAATACCAAACAGCATCACTCCGCAGTGCAGGAGCAGGGCTTTGCTCCAGCTTTCTACATTTGCTGTGTGGGCTGGCTTAGCACCACCCTTTCCTCTTGTAAATCAGTGCTTGTCACTATGTGATCCAAATCCTGCCCTATCCTCATGTAAGTAATTAACATACCAGTGACTCAGTTCAAAGCTGGAACCCTTCCTTTAGCAACACATCCCATTGTCTCCTATGACAATTCTTACCCGTGCTGCAGAGAAACAGCGTGAGGCTGAAACGGCAATTACGGCTATAGAAGGGGTGCTTTGCCATCAGTACATACTGTCCTGGCATTTGTGTGGTTTACACTGTGTCACCAGGAGTTTGGGAAACAATTTGCCCAGCAAAGTTGTGCAGATAATTCTGCATCACCGGTCACTACATGACCGGTGCATCATGTTTTCTTATCACTATAGGTTAGCAATGATAGCACAAATATGTCCTGAGCTGACTGCGCCTGAAAGCAGTTTCAAATTATCTAATAAACCCAGCATGGATAGGGCCACTGTGTCCTCCTCCAAAGGCACTTTACACCCAGCCAACTGAGAAATTGTGCAAGACTACAGTTGTTAACAAGGCCAGCACAGTGGCAAGGGGGAAAGCTGCCTTTTAAGCTGCTTCATACATTATCATTGCTGGACAAATTCAAATTCCAGCTGTCTTTGCTTCTGACAACGCTGAACAAAACAAAACACAGCTTGATTTGCAGACACCAGATTAATACTGCCGTGCTGGCATTTAGAAAAACCTTGCCATTAACTTATAAACTAAGATTTCTTCAGACTTGAGAATCATATAAACTTTCTTAAAGCTTGAAGCATCAAGATCCAAATTCTCAGACAGTTCTCTTCAGAAAATAACTCCAGTTTTTAAGGCTGTGTTCAACTTCTTCCCCAAACAAGCTCCCTCAGAAGCTGCTGACTTTAAGCAGAGTCACAAAAGACTGGCTAACGATTCTATCTTAATTTTCCTTTTACAACTTTTCTCACGTCAAGACTTACTGACTTCCAGTGAAAACCACTCACGTTCATTACAAAAGATTAACTCTAAAATTATCCTGAATATTTGTGTGTCCTTTGTGAGAGTTAAGTTAATCTACTTGTTACATGTTGCTCTGTGAACTCTAGGTATGCAAACAAGAATAACATAAAATTATGACTTTTCATCTCAGCATATAAAAATGCACATCTTTAAATCTAGAGAGTCCTGCTTTGATTACTGGATTTGATTCAAGAGACTCACAGTTTAACTACCACAAAAGGATGTACTTTCCTCTAGCTGGGTATCGTTTAATTACACTGCTGTAATTGCTCAGATGGAAGGGTGATTTCCAGCTTTGATGAACAGCCTAAAGGTTTCTGTCCATAACGGAGCTTATTCCCTTTTGGGGTAACGAGGAAGGCTATTTAGTCCTACACGCATGATAATTTTGTTGGAGCCTGATCGTACTATGCAGTGTGTGCCTTTTTGTTTGTTCACGAACAGAAAATTCAGTTGGTTTCTGTAAACCAACAAGAGCTGTGACAGATGGGATTAAACTACAGAGCGATGTTTGAAATGGTCTCCTTGGCAGACAGAAATTGTTTGGAAGAGTTTCTTGGTGCCTATACCCCCCTTTCTTCCCCCTCCCCCCCCACCCCCCCCAATGGATGAGTTTCCCATTCCCTTGGACAAGGATCAAAATCCAAAAGATGGGAAGCCCAA
>NW_008825564.1:950855-975194 GCF_000699105.1 Pygoscelis adeliae | reverse complement strand
CCTCCCCCCCAACCCCCCCAAATGGATGAGTTTCCCATTCACTTGGACAAGGATCAGAATCCAAGAGATGTGAAGCCAAAGGATGCAGCATCTGTCCCATCTGGGGATGTACAGAAAGAGAATATTCTCAGAGTTACTTTTTAGGGTTTTCCAATTTTCCCCTTTCTTTGAAGGATGCTTAACCAACTTGTTACTTGATTTCTTAACTTGGCACACCATGTGCTCTACTGCATTTAAAAAAAATCCTTCTGGATTTATGCACATCACACACTGAGTTCCCCACGCTGGGAACTCTCATCAATTGCTCTGCATGATTTTTCATGGTAAAGGCATCCTCAAGAACTGGCAGACCACTCTTCCCTAAGGATTTAGTGCCAAAGTGGTACAGAAAGCCTCAGCAAAGCGGCTTCATGCAAAAGATCAGCACAGAAACAACAACAACAAAAAATGCTCCTGTATTAGAGGGACAGATAAGTAACACCAGCCCTGTGACCCCCTGCTGTCTCGCCTTTTTAACACACAAATTTTAGACACGGACTCAACACCATCCCAACCACACCCACGACGAAGTACCTGCAAATGCAGGGTGCCAGAATTGCGGCTGCATGGCATCCAGGGCTACAGCTGGTGAGGAACTTAGCAACAAAACAGGTTTTCACTGGAAAATGCCAATTCATCAGAACTGAAATGCTTCCGGGAGATATATCAGGTTCAATGAACTTCCAACACAGCACAGGCAAGGTTCCAAGCTGGTTTCCTGCCAGCTCGCCTGGTGGGCTGCCTGGAAGCCTGGACTCTCAGGGTATGCAACTCCAGGACAGCCCTGCCATGCAGATTGCCCTGTAGCCAGGGACCACAAGGCTTCCTGAAGCTTTGGGCTCCCCTGTTTTACCCAGGGCTCAGCTCCCAGCTCTCCAAAAGCAAAACCAAAAGCCAGGGAATGCTGGCTGAGCTGTAAGCACCGGACCCTGCACTTCCCAGCCCAATCTTACTTTGAATTTTGCTTTTAGTGCAGTGGGTTTGCTTATTTTTCAGTACTTCCTCCCTCCCCCTCTTTTTTCACACTACACTGGGAAAGTATATATTTTTTTAAAAAATCCATGTTTCATTCTGAAACAGAGAAAATTCCCCAATTTTTTTCCCCCGGCACTCGGAATTTCCTGTGGAACAAAAGGTTTGTCTTTAAACCAGTTCTACTCAGCACATTCCTCCTCTCTACAGCCTCTCTGCTGCTTGTCCTCTCCCAGCAAAATGGAGCCATGCCGTTCTGCTGCTTTCCAGGCCTTACGTGCTGAGGAAAGGAGGACTCGGCCCATCGTGCTGGGTTCAGTGAGAGAAACCTGATCCTGCTCCGTTAAGGGGAGGAATTATTTAGGCTATAATTTGCAGTGATTACACACTGTTTGGTATGTTGTCATATGCCATGTTTGCACTCCCTCTGCCAACACACGGACAAGGATGTGTGTAGTCATTTATTAGGCTTGCACCAGAGACAAATAGAATAGCAGCAGGATTAGCTGTCATTCATCTTCGATTGAAAACCTTTCCTTAGCCTGTGGTTGGCTAATGAAATCCACATCACCAGAATTCATAGCGTTCAGCTGGCTGCAAAGAGAAACCCTTAAGATGCTTTTAATTAGAAGTTGTGAATAATGGTCAACTTGTGTACATTTTACAGACAGCCACAAAAATCTGCATTGCCACTTTGAGGAATGAGCCCAGAGCTGGGATCCACATTATGCAGACTTACATTTCCAGGGGCTATATGAACAGGTGTCTAAATTCTCAGCTCAACAGTGGGTGCTAGTGTCCCCCTTGAAAAAAAATCATGCTAGATAATGAGTATGACTATGTGTCATGCCTGTGACCATATCACTCCATAAGAAAGATTGGTTTCACTGCTTTCACATGGCATTTAATTGAATCAACAGTAAATAGTATTCTCACTGAAACAGTACTTCACTGTGTAAGTGAAATCTCTCAGGACTACAGCAGTACCTAACACATACTAATGAGGAAGTGTTAAACTTCCCCCATAGTATTTATCTGTGCAAGGACACTATAGTTTCAGAACAGTTTATCAAAACACATGTAAGTCCTCCGGTTTAGCATTTTGACAATTCATGTATTTTCTAGGACTCAAAAGACCTGAGAGTCTGCTATCTCCCTTCCCTGTTTCTACAAATAAACAGATTCTCTGAAGTTTCTGATTTCCTTTTGCTTCTGGTGCTGAGGACTCTCTGTTCCTCGCAGACAAACTCTTACTCGAGCATAAAGCAAGCCCAACAAGATGGCACTGAACAGCAAATTAGGCCTTGGTTTTCACACCAGGACCTCCATTTTGCTGGGTAGCCCCAGTGAAATGTTACCGTAATTTGACAACTTAAACTCATTCCAGCGATTAGTAACTATGATTTTATATAATTGCTGACTTAGACTGTAAGGTATGTCGCTGCAGCTGGGAAAAAAACTGAATGTTATGTTTAAGAACTGATCTCCTCTCTGTTCTTATCTATCAAATGATGACCTTTGGTGGCATAAGCCACTCAAGTTACTGGAAGGAAAATCATGGCATATTCGTCTATGCAGGCAGTTAACTGTCAGCTGCAGAATGAAACATAGCTTAGCAAATGTTCTGCAAAGACTTCAAACTCATAGCTGGGAACTCTGTCTGCTTGTGGGCTGCAGGGATTTTGAAAGCACTTTGGGTTCCTCAGATCTCTGAAGAGTTATAACTACATTACCGTTATCATGCTTTTTTACTGACGCTGTTCATGTTGCACGTGAGAAGTTCTTCAAGGAGAAGACACACACACGCCCTACCTGCTTTGGTTGTCACTTTCAGCAAATAACCATCCAAATCGATCTGAAATTGCGGTGTCTCGCAAGGTAGTGAGATGCGCGTCCCATTCCACTTCACTGTGAGGTGCTGCTGGAGGCTGATAGTGCTTCTGCCCAACACAAGATCCACTGACTTTGTCCAGGAGAAAGAACGGGTCCGACGGGCATCGTTTTTTACCAGCACCTGAAAGGGCGAGGCAGAGGAGGAGCAGTCTTTCGTCAAAACGTACTGACATGTTCCCTGAAAGTTAAATGTCCGTCCATCAAAAGTGTTGTAGTGAGGGTCTCCAAATACAGTGCAAACTCCAGGCTCTGCAGGTGAGTGAGAAACAAAAGCGCCATATCAGGATCAATCAAAGTTTGAAAAAAGCACTTGATAAGAACTTAGAAGACACCGCTCTCACCTAATCTATCTGCCCTACAGGGCAGATTTGGCTGATGCCCACCAGAAATATATATTTTTGAAAAACAGAAGCCTCATGGCTTTAGTAGAAGTCTTTCCCAAAGAAAGCAAAGACCAATTGATCCTTGGGGCAGCATAGGAAGGCTAGCCTGTAGCTAGGAACCAAAGACACATCTTCCAAACTATATGTTTGTCTCTTAAACATAAAGTACCACCTGAACACTTTAGGTTGTTACAATGCCTGTGATTTTTTTCGAATTATTTCATTTCCAGGAAATACAAGCCCCACTCATGATATCAGAGCAGGCAGAGCCCTGGGCTTGCAGAGCCCACATGTCTCTGGAGATGTGTGATGGGAGCCTTCATACCTAGCTTCAGCTTTCCAAACATGAAATGCCTAGTCTAAGCAATTCATCCAGTCTCCCTCTCGCTGACAGAGCAAAACAGACATGACTAGAAAGTCTTTCATCTCACCAGTGTTAGACATCTCTTTTAATACGTGGGAATTACTCTCTGGAGGGGCCTGTCTCTCTGCTGCCAGCTCTAGGAGCGCAAACAAATATCTAAAACTACAGGCATTCCTCTCAGACAGTTAAATTCACCTGGGATGAGCTCCCACCCTTAAGTTGTGTTGTGGGAGCAAAGCCTAATCCACTAACAGAAGCAGAATTCAAAACATCACATGTATATTTTTGAGGCTAATTTTAATGTCCCCAGTTAGGCAGGGGTGATCCCCTGAAATGAAAAGCCATCAAACTACTTTAGCAGGTTCTGTCCATATTTTACATAGACACACTTATAAATATTGTACATTTATAAACTAGGTATATTTAAGTTTTTTTCCCAAAATTATCTGTAGAACCAGCATCTTTATTCAGTGTTACAAGCTATCATATATGTTGTTTATACACAACTGACTTGTAGTAGTTATTGTTATCATGCTACCAACTAAAAGTCTGTAGTACATGACTAATGTGATGCAATGACTATTTAAGGGCATGGTATCTCTACCAATCATTTGCATCATTACAAATGGAGGGGGATTTCTTACTGATGTTTGCAGCCATATGCCGGTTGGACAGGCTGCAGCTCAAAAGGCAGAACGTTTCCACGCTCATGTCAGTGATGCTGAGTTACCCTGCAGTTACCCAGCAATTGATTGAATTGCCTCGCAATCAAAGAGAGCAGCAAATTTATTTGCATTGCAGCCTTCTGGTGTAACAACGGGTCCTAACCACATCTCATTGCTGCTGTTCCTGGAAGAAGGAGTCTCAAGGCAAAGAAATGCACACTGCTATTGCCAGCTGGATACCCATGGGCTGAGGCTGCTTTTGAAAGATGATGCCTGTTTTAGGGGCAGGGCTTGGTGCAGTAACAAAATTTGACTCAGTAATCAGAGCGCTGTGAACAGCATCAATAAAAAAAAAAAACACCAACAAAAAAACCCCAAAAAACCAAAACCCAACAAAGGAGGGGAGAGTAACAAGAAATACAATTTATTCAGTGAAAAAAAAATTATCCAACTAACAATGGTGTGCTTGAAAAGGCAGCTAAAAAAAGGCAAATTCAAACCTACAAAAAAGGAGACATGGATGTTATGGGGAAGAGGCAGGGAATTCCTTCAGTGGAGTGCAGTGCAGCTCTGGCTACACAATACACCGTTCTCAGCAGGGTTTTTCAGCCCAGGCAGAGTGCTATGCTAAAGCAGCTATAATATTTCTGGTGTTTTTCTAGCTGTAGTTAAAGAGTGTCCAAGGACACCTACATGGAGACACAGAAAACAGGGCTGAAGGGACTCCAGGAGTCATTACCTTTTCCTTCTCCAGCTGTAATGCAGAATCACCTGTACCTATGTTATTCCTGACAGATGTTTATCTAACCTGCTCTTAAAGAGCAGTAGTAACAGCAACTCTACAGCCGCCTCCAGCAACCTGTTGCAGTGCTCGGCTGTCCTTACTGCGAGTAAGGTCTTCCTAAAGTCTAACCTCAGTCTCCCTCACCACATGGTGCAGTGCCATCACAGAGCTGGTACCTGGGAGATCTGTACTTTACAGCTAACTTGCCACATGCACGCTTCTTTAGCTAAGCCAGTAGAACAAAAGTTTCGATTTCTCAAGGACATCATGTTGACAGCTCCATTAGAAGTCAAAATGAACCACATTTGATCAACACCTCTGGAAATCAGGCCTGATGGACTTCAAGCAGAGCCTGAAAACCAAGACACTTATCTAAGAGAGTGCTTTTAAAACCGTGCACTTCTGCGAGTCTCATTTTCCTTATTGATACCAATGAGGATATCAATAACTGTTTTCCAAAGTCCATAAAAAGATTAATTGATTCTCCATAAATTGGCAGGAACCATATAGTTTCTAATCACCAACGTAATTTTTACCAATGGGAAAAAAAAAATGTAGATTTTATATGGAGACCATCTGACTTTACCATTACTAAATCATACTAACATGTTTCTGATTTCCTTATGTAACTCGTATAATTATCTGCATGATGAATATTAAGATCATTTTATTACCTGCTCAGATTCTATTTCATTTTTTCAGGCTTTAATTTTTCTTTAAACATAACGACAACTTTTATGAAAACAAGGAAACTATCAACAAAAAAATCAGCCCAAACATCAGTGAAGATTTCAGAGGAGAGAACTGGTTTTTGTCTGCATTTCTACAGGCCAAGAATGTGGACATGTTATACATGTTATTAACTAACATATCGGGAGGGGGAGGCTGGTTCTTCACCTAAGCAAGTGGCTAAGAGGCAAGACATGAGGGGAACAAACATAATTTAGAGATGTGCAAGTAAAATTGATAGTACCAATGGGATCCAAAGGAAATATTTATTTTTAATTTCTAATGTGTTATGCAGAGTAATGTTGTTTTATGTTATGTTACATCGTGTCACGTCATATGTCAACTTGACGCAGTGCAGTTCAAATAAAAAAGAATGTATTTTGGACTGGATAGCTGAATGTCTGATCCAAATGTCACTGTTTTCTTTAATAACCAAGGAAATGGGGGAGGGAAAATCTACCTAAAAACAGCCTGAATAATTGATTCTCTCATATCACTGTGTAAAACATTCTTGAAAGGTTTGCTAAAATTGTGGGTTTAAAAAAAAAAAAAATCCACACCCTGCAAGAGTGTGTGCGATAACTCAGACACTGCCAGTAAGAAGAACTGGTTGGCCTAGAAATAAACCTTAAATACCGGGTGTAACAAGACTGCAAAAGACAGGCAGCATGAAAAAGAGTTCCTGCCATTTTTAAGTTTTGGGCTGTTGTTTATTTCCTTTTGGGAGAGTTTCAATCACATCATGTTTTATGGTTTGCTGCTTTTTTTTTTTTTCCCCTTCTTTTTTTCCCCTTCTGAAACAAACCAGTCTTTCTGCTTGGCTGTTTTTGAAATCTATTGGAAGCACTGGTTCTCTAGTTAGGATCACGTGTGACTTGCTCCTCTGTTGGGACATAATGGATGGAGAGGTGTTGCTCCATCACCAAAGCTACGTTCCCCAACACTAGAGTATGAATTTTGCTAGCTTGTGCTAACAAGGCATAGGGTCATGGGTGAAGATCCTTCCCTTTTTTCCCCACAGTAAATTGTTCACAGCTTATTGCAGATACTCCTTGTGCCTATCAGCTGTCTAGGGTAGAGTTAGAAAAGGGCAATTACCTACGATACTTCCCCCTAAGATTCCACCAGCCTCCAACAATTCTCAGCTTAGGGACTTTCTGAGCTAGACATGGTTTCTCTTTATTTAGTAACATTTGACAGACTACTTTTATGTGAATTTGTCCAGTCTCCCCTTGAACCCAAAAATGTTTTTAACATCCACAACATCCTTGGGCAAAGTGCATGAAGAACCACTGCCTCTTGCTTATTTTGAACCTGGCATTCATGATCTTTGATGTCGTCTTTTGCTCATCTACACATGCACATGAAGGCAAATATACCCATTCCCTCTCTGTCCCTGAAAAACACAGATTTTTCAAAGGAGGGCCCCAAAGCTATGTTCAGGAGGCTGTGATTTTCAAAGCGCCTTAGGCACTCAACTCTGATTAAACATTATTGGAAGCTGGCTGCAAACACCTCTAAACCTCTTTTGGAAATCCTACATTTAGGCTCCCAAATCAGTATTCAAAACTTCTAGCCTTCATAAAAGCTTCTGGAAGCTCGGCAGTTTTCACATTTGTTTTTTAAGCAACTAAATATGGACTTCACGCTTTTACATTTGACAATCTTAAACTACATGTGTGATTCATGCAGTTTGCTCAGCTCCCATCTAAGGCTCTACAGCTTACTTGCAAACTAATAATAATAGTATTTAGGTGCTAAAGTGAATACTATAGAACTCTTAGCATGCTTTCCTTGCATTTAAAATCATGCACCCAATTCATTAGAAAAGGTCATGGGGAAGGTAACTGTGAGCAAGGAGCGCCATTTTTGAAAACGCATTTATCTGTACAAAAAAGGAAGCTGAAAAAGCAACAGCAAGGAAAAGAACATTTTAGCATTCCCCGAGTTTTAATGTACTCTCATAAGGAAAGAAAAAAGTTTATGAAATCACGACCTGTTTGGGCCAATATGGAGGGATAAAAGTCTGAAAGACAACTCATTTCTAGTAATTAGTATGCTGAGTAAAGGTAAGAACCACTTACTGAAATAACTGGTTGCCAAAAAGTACCTTTCTGCCTTCCATCCAATGCCCCACCCCCCCAGACAGTATTTAGCCTTTCTAGAAAGGTGAGACATATATATTGCTTGGTGGAGGCCAGACAGACATTCAGCACACACATCCTGACCAGCCAGAGAGCATGAGCATATTGGCTGGGCAATTAGTGCACTTGTAGCTCCAGAGCAGCCACAGGATATATTGTCTCTAGCTGGGTTTATTATTTGTTGGGATATAAAGGAAATGGGACACAAATCCATAGGAAACCAGGCTCTGTTAGCTCTGGTGCTCATGGAATAGCTTTTTTTATTTTTTCAAGAGATCAGAGCAGTCAATTGAAGTCCAAGATGTCCAGATGTCTGGTCACACTCTTCTGGGCTTGTCGCTAGTTAAGAGTGGCCAAGAAAAATATACTTTAAATTATAACTAAAATTGGTTTGGACACTTTCTAAGTAAGGAGAGGGAGGAAAAAATACAAGTTTACCAGTTAAAGGTGTTCTGGTTGCACATCTATAATTCAAAAATATCTCAGCTTTTTAAAAATAAAATGAAACTTTGAATGCAATTAGCCCATATGCTGAATTAAGCCCTAAATCAAACAGAACACATTATTAACTTTTGAGAACTAGCTACAGAACACGCATAATAGAATTTCATTAGCTTTTCTTTAAAAAATGCATAGCCATAGAGTACTTTCCTCATAAATGCTGCATAGTGCAGCTTGATATAATACACATTACAAGGTGTGGTGTCAAAAACTCCACAGGAGTCTTTATGGTCTATTTCATAAATAAAATAGCTATTCCAATTTGTCCAAATACATATTTATACAGTAGACCATCACGGCTGAAACAGCTGAGGAGGTAAATCACGAACAGCATTCCAGCATGAATAAACAATTGCAGTCTTTTTGTTGATGTGTTTCTCCATGGCAAGGAAATAACACAAGAAGCAGGACCAGCAGGGGCCTATGTGGTCCTTTAGTCCCACTCCCTGCTCTCACAGATACCTACCTTTTTTTTTTCTTTGAAGAGTCATCTATTTATTCAATATTTCTATAAAAACAAATAAAAAGGATGCAGGACCAGGTGAAAGTACCAACCTTTTACTCCTAAGGCTGGGTCCAAATTCCCTTGAGTTTGGTTCAGCTCCGCTGGTCATTTTGTCAATTAAAAAAAGCTGCAGAATGATTTGTGATGAATGAAATTTTCTGCCCTAAAAGAGGCCTTTACAGCAAAATTAATCATGTGTACTGCTAGACCTAGATGACTGCAGTCCACTTTGAAAAAACTTCATCCATAAAGCCTCACAATGACTTAGGTAAGACTGTGTTAGGATTATTGATCACGATTAAAATACATCTACATGGTTGCAGTAGGAAGCTTTCATACTGCATGCTGCAATTTCAGCAAGGGCTATCAATTCTTCTTTGTCAAGAACAAAGATTTAACCTCCACTGCAAACTCCCATCTTTGTCTGGAGTTGAGAGCAGTCTGTTAATGTTATTTGAACTCAGGTTTAGTGTTTTCTTTTTTTAATATGAAAATGACCTTGGTCTAACATAGGATTACTAATTTATGGAATTGACGTCAGTGGTGATTTTTCTAAATCAAGCCCAAAAGAGTACATTTCATTACATTTTTACAGCAGGATAAACTAAACTGTTGAATTTTCCACTGGTATGACCACTGTGTTTAATTAGTGATAACTGTACACCAGCCATGGAGCTTAAACAGCAACATGCCAAAACTAACCATAGTTAACTTCGGCAACAGTAGACAAAAGAGACTCTCCAGCCCTTTAGGAGACGAGGTACTTTTTCTCTCTGCAACAAACTGCTTTGAAAAATTATCCTTTGATTTTTTTTTTTTTTTTCAGTTTAAAGTGTATCCTTTAACAACGTGACTGTTTTTGACCCACTTCATAGAAATTGGCTGCATTTAAACTGTACTCAAAGCTCTCCTGTGTACAGTATGTTCTTGTACCTCCTATGTTGTTTTTACATTGGAAAATTAATATCTGCTGGACCGCCAGAAATGTCTGGTGTGTTAATATGTGGAGAGAGAATCAACATGAGTGGGTGGGTGAGGGAAAGGGCTGTGCATTTACATCTTATCTCATCAGAAATTGGATGAATTAGCAAAGTTTCTAATTACTATCTGAGATAGTGATCATCACCGAAATCCTTATGATTTTGCCTTTTGCCTGTCTTATGTCGTGATGAGATTGACAGCACTTCTGGCGCAAAGGTGGAATTAGTTCCTTGTAAATGGCAACTGTTAAAACACTAATGGCTACCAGTATAATAGTGGGTATTTAAGCTCTTTGATTACATTACCTGATAAAAGCTGGGAACAGCCTTTAATCATAAAAGCTTAGCATCAGCTCAGCATCATCTCTCCTCCAAATACTAAACGGGTCCATAGTGAGACACCTCCCCAGAAAAAGGACCCCTCTGTTTCACGTGCAACAGAGGAGCATGCCACTGCGGGACACTGCAATGAGCCTCCCGGCCTCACGTACAGCCAGTGCAATGCAGACAGGACCCATAAGAAGAGGCTAAGGGAATAAGGTTGTTTATCCTGAAAGCTTCCGGGAGACCTAAGAGCTGTCTGCCAGTACCTAGAAGGAGGTTACTCGGAAGATGGAGCCAGGCTCTTTACAGAGCTGCACGGCAGAAGGACAAGCAACAATGGTCTGCCCTTAATTTCACATGTCTTACAGTCGTGACCATTATATCATCAAGAAGTTCTGACTTTTTAGGTAACCTGGTTCCTAGATGAGTTATTTTTACTTTGAAGAAATCTATTTTTTGCCTCCTTCTCCCATGAAACAATTATCACAAGTCATCATTCTCTGGCAGCATTTCTGAAGGAGTCACTGTACTGTCTTCTTTTTAACCCCCCTTTTTTTAACCCCTTACAGTAGAGGGTCTCCAGTGCTTTGAGGGAATGGCTGGCCCTGTTATTTTCCTCCCCTTTCATGTTACAAAAGAACACGAGAAAGGTTAAATGAGACTGAAACATAAGAACAGAGGCAAAATAGAGATTGATAAATTCATGACAGTAATAATATGTCATGTTTGAGCAGAGGTCTATGCAAATTTCTTCACCCTTGAAACTAAGCTAACATGAAATCAACTGCTGGTCAGTTGAATCCTCTTTCATTTCTCCATCTGCTCAGTATTATTTCAAGTGTTTCTGAGGTTGCCACTTATATTTAATTTCATTTTGATACTGAAGACTTGCAAACTAGATTTATTTTATCACAAATTACATGTTTCAAAATAATTGAGCCACAGAGTGGAAAAACAGGTATTTAGCATATGGAATTTGTGTAATTCAAGAGCATGCAGAATTGAGTTGATCACCAAAACCAATTTGATTTTAGACAAAAGAGTAGGAAACACTCTCCTTAAAAACCTGTTACTTTTTTCAGAAGCCTTCCTATAAATCATAAAACCCCATTTTAGCAGTCTGTCCCTATTTGGTAAAATACTTAAACATGTCCTGAAGGAAATACGTAATTGTATCCTGTTAACTTCAGTGAAGACAGGTTTCCCTGTTGACTTAAATAGGACAAGCTTAAAGATAAGTATTCATGTAAGTGCTTTGCTGACTAGGAGAGAACACAAGTGATATCATAAAATGATTATTCCTGAAGTGAAGAGTAAAGGGATAAAAAGGTGATGGTTGAGCTAAACATCATACAGACAGAAGGATAGCTTTCTATTGTACTTTCCACTGCTGCCCCAGACTGTGTCTCAGATTTCTGCACACCTTTTTTTAACTCTCACAAATCATCTGCAAAGGTGTTGGATTATATATACACATAGCTCTGCTGTTATTTGTATATTTAAAATACTTTATATTTGTTATTTACAAATATAAAAGGTACCCAGTCCTAAAAGTAACAATTCTATTCATTTGCTTATTTTATTACCTACAAATTTCACAGGCCAGCTATATCCTTCAAAAAGCAGCACCTCAGATTTGACAAAAATAGTGTCATTTAGAAAAAATAAAATAAAATAAAAATAAAATACCCAGACATTTTAAATTTACAGATTCATAGGAGGCAAAATCTGTGGCCAGCAATAATCTCCTGCCCTTTAGCCACCTCTAAAAAGAAGGCAGAAAAGCAAACATACTTCTACTATATTTATTTTCTCTGAAAGAATAAAAAAGAATTCAAAGAATGTGAAGAAAGAACTTACTTTCAGTGCAAATAGGACAGCATCCTTTTCTGTTCAGGATTTTACCCTAATTGGGAGAAAGATAGGCTGATTTAATGAAAGAGGTTTTGGAGCAATGACTGTGTTATGTTGTAAGGCTGGATAAGCCTTTGAAAATAGTTCAAGTTGTGTTTGAACTCAATGCCCTGGTTACAGCTTCAAATATCAGGTGCTAAAAACAGACAGAACTATTCAAAGAGCTTCCTGGCAGTCTTATAAGAAATGAAATACTAAAAGGGTTCTCTGTTACCACTTTTCTCTTCAGAGAGAGTGTGAGAGAGTTTTGGACTCTCGTATTCACGGATATCTAAAGCAGACTAGTCATTGGGTTAACAAGATTGTTACCTTTTCCCCCACCTCCCAAAATACATACGATACATTTCCTATGCACACCCTTTTAGTTGCCACACAGAGGCAATCTGCCCCACCCCCACATTCCCCCCCAAATCATTCACTTTTCCTACAAAAATGAAGGAAGGAAGGAGGCACTGGTAGAGATCTAGTTTGGCCAGATTTCTTTCATGGCTAAATCTTGTGGTGTATCTCATCAAATCATATTACCAGTCATGGACCAATCTCCCCAGTGAAGTAAATGGGCATGCATCCAAGGATGTGCAACATCTAAAAGCAAACAATTTGGTCTAGTCATAGTAATATGGACAAACGGTTCAAGCCTTTATTTACCACTCTGCCCAGGTCAATTTTATTTATGGCTATGTCTTATACAAGGCTGGCTAGAAGCAGGAGGCCTGCCTCTGTGTACATACATTCATGCTCTTTTTCAGTCTTCATTGAATTAAAAGATGTTCTATCTGATTTTACGTGAATTCCCTAAAGCTAACTGTCAAGCTAGAGTATAAGCCTGGAAAATTTCAGACTAAATGATGTGTTTTTCCAAGTAAAAACTGGCGTGGGTTATAACAGAACTTACGGTGATATTGGAGCTCACCAGCATTCTCATACAGGGAAGGAAGAGGCATATGGAGCTGCGCTGCTCCCCAGCACTGACCCTTTGCTCCAACAGTAGTTGAACACAGAGAAAGTCCCCTTTGTGGGACCACTGCTTCTGTTCCCCACCAAGGAGGTGAGCAAGGAGAGGCCAGCTAGAGTGAGCAAATGGAGCTGTGCTATTCTGCCCACTCAACATACTCAACAGTGCAGAAAAGCTCATGAAAACAGACAAGAAATAGGCGGCGGGTCTATGCAGAGAGCAGGGAAGTGGGCACAGGCAGCAAGCCCTATTGCTGTCTGCCTTGCTTTCTGCCTATAGCGCTGCCAAACTTTGACAATGTGCATGGGGAGAAATGAACTCTAAGTATCTGCTGGCAGACTGAAGTGGAGCATGCTCCACCCTGCTCGTGCTTGATGTACCCAGATGGCATGAATGAGAGCTTGGTGATGAGAGCGCTTGGGCTCATCATCCGCAGGGCATAAAAGTTCAGTGCAAGCTTGTCTTTGAATGTGCAACTGGACATGAACAGACCTGAGGCACATCTGGACTTGAGAAAAGGGCTGGATCAGAGTTTCACTGGCAGTGTGGGCAATGCTTAGATGTTTGTGTGACCACCAGGCCCCAGAGCAAAGAGAATAGCTGAGGACCAGGCTGCAACAGGGAGACCTACCAAGCACCTGCTAGGACAAAATCCCTTAAAGGAGGAACCATTCAAACTGCACAGAAATAGGGAGCTGGGCAATGCTTATTGGTGTGAATGGAAGACGTGCAGCCGAATGCCACACACTGCACTGCATAGCCTTACCTCTCCATTTCAATAAAAGAGTTGAAATCATCAGCCGAGCTGGAAGTGGCAAGAATTCAAGTGAAATTGGAATCTCCAAGGCAGCCTGCTGAGGCTGGTTACTTGAGCCACCATGTTGGCCCGAGATCCTGTTTTTGTCTTGTAGAATAAGGAAACCCATTATTGCTAACATGTGCTGCAAGAGTTCGTTAGCATTGAGGGTTCCCTTAGGAGTGGGCTAAGTGATGTGATCCCATTTTTCCCTATGAATATTTATAAGCAGACCACATTTGAGTCTATTTATTTTCTGGGATTTTTCTTCTTTTTTATGAGGTTTTCAATTTCATGTCTGAGGTTTTTATTTTCTATTTTTTTAAGGCAAGAGTAATTGCAGGGGGAAGGGGGTTGTTTGGTTGTGCAATAGCAACAGCTGTTGTTTTTTTGTGCCTCATTTGGCACTAGAGTAAAAACAGCAACTTTTTGTTTGTAATAATAACAGATGTGTATAACATTAAATGCAGTCTGTGCTAGACATGGGAGAACGTGTTCTGAATAAATTTTCAACTCACTTGAAGTTCACGGGTTCAAAATTTACCCACAGAATCGAACTCTGCAAATGTCTTCACATGCCATGAATTTAATTTTATTAACTTTTGCACAGCCTTGGAGCTCAGAAAAGGCTGTATATGCTGTAAAATTCACCAGGCTGTCCTCTAGCAGTACAAAAAGAGACATGTCCATGACCACTGACCATTACCACAGGCTTACATTGTTAGTGGGGAATGCAAAGGCATAAGGAGAGGAGGCGAGATGGAAAATGATAAGGATGGGCAGTCGGAAAGGAGATGGCACAAGGCAAGAAAGAGACTGGAGCAGGGCTAGGGCAAGTGAATAGCAAATTAGGTAAGAAAAGGTCTAAAGGATCTCTGAAACTCAGTCTTGCCAAGCGTTGAGATTACTCCCTTTCTATAAAGTATTTAAGCATGTGTTTAAGTTCAAGCAGACATGGAGGACCTACTAATTTCAGCAGGCACATGCTTAAGTGTTTTGCTGGATGGGGGCCAGCGTGTACCACACCTTGCAGGCTGACACTCCAGGTAACTGAGAGAGGGAATATCTATGTGGAGTCAGCGGTCAGAAAGTAAGAAACAGAAACCACAAGCCACAAGGCTCACTAGAAGCCCAAGGAGGACTGATTTTACTATAAATATGACAGGAGGGATTGCATTTGCGAGATGTATTGCCTCCCCTGCAGATGAAAAGAATCTAAGAAAGACATTTCCTGTAATTACTGATACAGGATTAAATGCTCCAAAAAGAAAAGAATAAAAGAAACAGAAAAACGTGCCTAACCCTATGAAGAAAATGAAAAAAATGGCAGAAACAGTCTTCAAAAATATGTCAGCTTGTCACCAACACATTGAATAATACAAATGGTTGCACGGTATTGGAAAGTTCTGCGGAATTACCACTTTGAAACCCATTCTTTCAAGAAATAATTGTCCAAAATCTATGTGGATAAATTAAATAATATTCCATCACCAAAAAACCCCACAACATCATGCAAAGAGCATTAAGGCTGCATGGTAAAGCATTAAAGTCAAGGAATAATACTGTAAGTTCTTTGTGAATCTTCAATCCTCTCACACTCAGTTGTGTGTATCTTAACAGTTTTAATGAGATAATTTTATGTGGCCTGACACCCTAAGGGACACTAAACAGCATTTTATTCCACAGCAGTCTTCAACAGTCAGTAGAGACTGCTTACAGCCAGAAATATTGTGAAGAGAGAAAAGAAATGGAGTTCACACCCCTACGGTTTGCAGAGACAGCAGCATAACTCTATGCATGATATCCAGACTTTCAGTATCAGAATCACTAATATATCTTTATCTTGAATAATGTGGTGTGTTTAATTAATGTTTATAGATTTGTGACAGAATATCTCATCAAAGAGAGTGGAGCACACATGAAAAGTAAAAGATTTAAATCCATTAGCATACATTATTTGCTTTAAAATGACTTGGTACCCACTTGGAATAGGAAAATAAATCTCACTCTAGAGTTTACATTCTTTCTCCTACTTGTCCTTCCAATTTAGCCTTGAAGAGCAGAAATGTAGTGAGTACCTGTGGAGGAGGGTGGGTTTGCGTGCAACTTGCTGTAGACTCCAATTTAAGGCATGGAGCAGGCTGACTGGTTAGATACTGGAGGGAACGGTGCTGCAGGGTAACAGAGCTGGTCTTTTCAGTCCTAAGGAACTGGACCTTGTCTGAGGACTCAACTCGGAGGTCCAGGGCAGTTTAGGACTTCACATTAACCTTGGAGTAGATCATGTAGCAGTGCTAAACGAATTTGTCACTCAGTCATTTATGCTGCCACAGGACTGCGGATGGTGAATTTTTACCCACCACTATTTTCATTTTAGAAGCCACTTCAACTGATCATCTCAATGCTCAAATTTATATATCGGTACTGTTGAAGTGGTGTATTTCACTTAAGATCCATATTAAGCCAAATCAGTTATTTGATCTCAGAAGCATCTTAAACGTTTGAAATGCATCAGCACAGGGAAAATATAAATGAGATGCAGTGTGTGCCAGGTTCTCGGCCAACAAAGAATTTGAAGAGACCTGAAGGGTCCAAGCTCTCACCTCCTGCTTATACTGTGAATGGCCTGAACAAACCTGATTGCCATGAGCCACATCAGGTTCCCAGAAGAGCAGCTCCATTTGTTCACACTTCCTAAGATGTATGCAACATCTCACGTGAGGCCCATTAACAGGAGAACTGCCCTCGCAGTGAGAGCCAGAGTGACAGGAAAAGGATGTCCCCTCTTCTAAGGATGCAAGCATCGCACTTGCAGCCCACTGGCACAGCAGAACAGGGAGCGCCAAGGTACAGGCTCTGTATTCTACCACCACTTCTGGCTGTCAAAAGTTCACACATATAAAATTTTACAAACTAGAGTTTGTAATTTAAAATTTTATACCTAGGTGTCTGTGACTCATATTTTCTCCACTGGCTTCCAGGATGGAGAAGGAAACACTGAGAAGGTGTAATGCTAACGACTTGGCTCTCTCTTCTGCAGTTCTGTTCAAAGATCTGCCCCTACATGAGGTGCTATTTAGAGCTCCCTCTTCTGAAAGCTTGAACCATTAAAACAAAATAATTTGTTAGTGACAGAAATCCAGGAAACAAAGGCTGACTTTAGCTTGAGGTTTCAAGTAATGCTAATTTTTGAAGCAACTAAGTGAAGTTACAATTACACCACTCTGCCTTCGCCTCAGACTTTCAAATAAAAAAATACTCAGGCTGCAACCTTAGAGAAAGCGGCATGGCTTGATTGAAATAATTTGCTTTGTTTTGTCTAATTCACATTTTCAAGCAAGTATTAAGCCTCATATGCACTGAGAAATGCAAGTACAACAACCTCCTGTGGCTTGCCTTAACAATATGCATGCTCTTGAAATATTAACATAGCCATCTCACCACTCTATAAAGCTATTAAATATATGTGAAAGATGTTCCAGTGCTGATACTTGGGACAGAGAAAGTTAAAGGGAGAAAGAGAAAAGGAGCACAAAGTCTTCAGAACAAGGACAGAGGCGGGAAGCCCATATTCAGGGTAGCAGTAGCACACTTGGGGAACGCCAGCCTAAATTAACACGCCAGAGGATCCCTTCTTTCCAATCTGCATGCCCCACTGCCCTGCACACACTTCCAAGAAACACTGAAGATAATGGTGGAGGAAAAAAGAGAAGAAAGTTCTGTTCTTTTAAAAAACTCACATGAGGACAGCTGCTGACTGGAATGCACTGTTTCTTGCGACACTCTGTCTTGCCTTTCACACAAGCACAGATGGTGCAGTTCACAGAGGACCACATCTCTCCATCCTGCAAGAGGCAACATGATATAGTATCAGCTGGGGTGGCAACAGGAAGCTATTTCAGCAATGTATCATTGCACAAGAAAGGATGACTTTCCCTGTTGGCATTGTGTCATTGTTTAGTCTAAATTATTTTGAGGTGTCTGTCCATGTCCAGTCGGATTAAAGACAAAGATCAAATTCAGCAGGGTTTTCTTCCCTTTGGCCCTCTAGGTCAGAAATTCATTTTGCCAAGGCTAACAAATCACATTTGCATTTTTCACCAGTGTCCTGATTATTTGCATTGTTTTCTCTCCAGTATGTGTCTGAGATGTGATCACACCTACCACAAATTTTCATTTAAGCTCACATAATTAGAAAAACCTGATTCATTGGGTTGAGTGACGTCTTTAAGTTGTTGCACGTGAAAGTATTTGATTAAGATGTCAGCATACAGTGAATTTATTCCCAGATGCAGCATCATTTTGACTTAGGGCAGGAATGGTCGAATAATGAATTCTAATTTAGATTACTTACAGCACTTTCACAGATACTTGATCAGCTAAACATCTGAAAATGTTTAGAAGAGATACAGTGCTGAACTTCTCAAATGCAAAGCAGGTAAGACAGTCTATGTATGGCTCTTAAAGTATTAGGTGCAGAGCAAAATATGCTTCATGGTCTTGTCCCCACTTACTTGGGAAGGATTGCTTGTGGAACTGCCCTGGCTCCTTTTTACATAGTGTTGCATTTGCCAAGTGTGGTTCCTAAAACATTCTGTCTCACCCACTTACAGTCTTGTGCTAGCCCACTTAGAGCCAAAATGTGCGTCTTTTCTGTTTACAGGGCTGCTGTGAAGGAAGGGTGAGGATAGACCTGACAGGAACAGGCAGTCCAACCAGACAGCTGTGAACAATTATGTGCCCACCTCAACATGATGTTCTGACCAGAGAGAAAAACAGACTAAATCTGAAATGCCAAGGAGCCTAAATTATTCAGTGCAGCATGCTTGGTTAAAGGCTGCCTCTCCCCTATCTATTGTTTCCAGGCCATGTTACAATTGCCTGGTGTTCCTGATGCAGCACATGTTCTTGTGGGCCTCTAATGACCTCTCTCCAAGCATCTGCTAAGGTACCAGAATATATCACAGCTGACTGCATGCAGCTACCCTGATTTTTTGTCTCTCAGCTGTTTTTGCACAGGAGTGCAAAAACACGTTCACTGTGCCCATTCTACCTGTGTTAGACCATTAACTTCAACAGAGCAATGCTGGATTTACCTTTCTGCACATGAGGCCAGAAATGGGTGTACTGTCTCGAAATGTAGTGATACTCCATATAATACTTATATATAATTACATATAATATAATAAAATCTTCACAAGAAGCAGAATATTTTAGTTGGGTGCCTAAGAAGCAAGCATTTGTTCCTGAAGCACAATAGCACCAGTGTGAAAGTGCCAATCAGATGGAGTATAGTCTCAGCGTACAGTAGGTTCACATGTAATTTCCAGAATAAACACTTCAGCTATGTACACAAAAGATGGAATAAATGGGAAGCAATTCTGGCTGAGCAAACCAACTATTCACAAAGGATTTAACATTTGATCTGATTCAAGGGTCTCTTAATTCACAGATGGCCCGTGAGGTGACAGAATCTTTTTCTGACACAGTGTGAAAAAAGCCGCACCACTTGGAAAAACAAACAGGGTCTCAGCAATAGCAGAAGTGTTCTGCAGGGAATCCCTTGTGATTTGAAAACATTGGGTGAGAGTGCAGTAGGTAACAGTTATTACATGGCTATCCCAATGTAAGATGTCAGGGGTGCTGTCCTTTGCAGAGATGTGAAATGCGGTAAATCAAGATGAGTAACTTTCAGTCAAGACGAACTTCGCACAGCTCCTGTTGGCTCAGCTATGGAAGAGACTCTTTGGCTCAGCAGATAAAGCCTACATACCACTCAGAGTATCTTCTCCATGAATATCAGTGTTTGTTTGGGAAAGCAGAGCATTACTATCTCTTACTAAATATGCATTATACTTGTCATGAAACAGCGGCTTGAATCTTCGCGGAGAGGGAGACGTCACATCAAGGAGGAACTAATCTTTAACTGCTGTGTATCAGCAGAATTTACACAAACTCAGAAAAAATAGTAGACGGCAAATTTTGCAAAGCTTTGCCTCTGAGTTGTTCCATCATCAACCAGGATGGTGAGGATTCTGCTAAAAAACAAGCCACAATTTACAGTAAACTCATGCTGTTTCAGCTGTTACAATGGCATCTATTCTTGAGCCACACCTGGAACTTTACCTGGAAGATCTTATTGCCAAACTTGCACACTTTCACTTCCTCAGGAGAGATATATGAGACACACTCCTTGCAGCAGTGGTCTTTGTTTTTATCGCATTCACCAGGAAGTAAGCACCTCTTCTTACATATCACTGTTGAATCCTAGGTAAAAGAACAAAAGGAAATCATGAAATCATCACCAAGATGTTTGTGCTCCTGTGTGTCCTTACCATGACATTTCTGCTTGCTCAGTCATTGCATCCACCCAAGCTACAGCCCAACTGCTTTGAATCGGTAAGCTCAGAGAAAATAAAAATTATTTACTGGATTAGGGGAATCTTTCATGGTCTGTGAAGCTGAAGTCCAGCTTGTACTTTTGTGGGCCTGCAAAATCTTACTGATTTGGTGACACTTTCCTTTTCTGTGCCTAGGTGCAAAAGTGCAAGTGCTCACAGTCATGTTAGAGGAACTAAAAAAAACCACTGCCCTTCAGCAGACGTGTTAATTCACCATGTAGAAAATCCTCTTCCACTGTAATGCAAACTTAAAGAGGATCACATAATCTGAGTAACTTCATTTTGCATCACACAGAGTCAGGCATCATGTCTCAGCTGAGGCAGTCAGTAACTTTTTAAACTTTCCTAGCACAACTGCAAGTGCTCTTCAGATCAGATTCTCGGGGACCACACAAGATGCCAAAGAAGAACAGTTATCAGGGCTTAGAGTTCCACAGCCCTACAAATTACTGCTAAGTCAGACAACCAGCAGCACACAATACCAAAGCACTGTGGACTTACCTTGCACGTACACATTGTGCAGTTGTCATAAATAAATGAGGACCCATTATCATACACGTTGCTGTGAAAGAGGCAGCTTCCAAATGGGAGGTCAAACACTTTCCTCTGTCCTGAATATAAATAAACAGTAATAGAAACAGAATGTGGTTGAAAAGATGCCATATTGTCAACAAAAATAGTAGGGCTTATTGTCACCAGACCAAATTCATGTGCAATGTGTCATTTGCTATGTGTTTCCATTTTAGTGTGAAAAAACATACGTACTTTTAACAGTTCACTGTTCTTCTAGCACACATTCATCTGTACAAATTCTACCATGGGAGGGAATATAAATATGATTTATGGCATGTTTATATTGGAAAAATCTTTCTTCTCCTTCTCATCATAAAGTGCACAGTGCAGCTAAAGGAATAAAAAGTAAGCACTGCAAACTCCTAGGGTAGGTACACTTAAACTAGTTTAAACAGTCTTTAACTTAATGCAATAACTTATCAAATAAAGCAGCCTTAACTGGTTTTAGCATATCTACCTCAGGGGTTCACAGCAGTCAAACTAAATCAACTCAGTGACACTGATGCAAAAAAACCCATAGGTGTTGTCCGGTCTCATTAAGATAGTTTGGTGTACCATGTTCACACAAGGTTGCAAGAAATACAGGCATTTGCATTGTTTATGAGCAGAATGAGGGCAACACAAGATATTTAGTTTCCATAACCCATAAAATATTTGGGTTTCATGAGAGTGAGTCAAGGTTTAGAGCACTATACAGGGAAGGCAGTGTCAGTATCAAATCCTTCCTGAAGTCCTGCAATCCTGCAAGCACTTTCAGATCCAAGTTGCAACACACTTTGCAGTTCTGCAAGCTTCTCTTATTCTTCAGCTTCTTTCCTAGTAGGTTATTTTAAACAAGGGACCATTATGATACATAAACATGAGCTCTTTACAAAAACTCACATGAAGTCACTATCTTATCTTCCTGGTTTCGAATACCTTCCCCTGTTTACTTTTGGTGGCAGCCAACTGATAAGTTCTTTTACGAGTGGCTGCCAGTCTCCCAGCTTATAATTTCTGAGGTCTGATGTTAAATAGGCACCAATTCCGAGGTAGGGAATGGCCACTATAAATATATACAAGAAGTTACTAAGTACTAGGCCAATACTTCAGCTCTCAAATCACCAGGTCTTGGCACACTGTAATTCCTTTCCTTTTCAATAATTCTTGATAAATGTAGAACAGGTTAAAAGAAAAAGGTTCCATTTTCCTCTGAGATATAAGAGAACAAAAGGATAAGCACACAGCAAAATCCACTGGATTAGCCTTGAGTTTTTACAAAGCTAATGTTAAAATAACTATTAAACAAAAGTTAAGAAATAATTGCTATTGTTCCATTAGACACAATTTGAACGTCTCTCTCTTGCAAATTAGTTACCTTGGACTAATCTGTGCTTGCATAACGAGCCTTCCTTTTACTGAATGTGCATCTTTCTGAAAATGCTTAATTTCTCTTGCAGGACTGACATACGAAATCAGCTGAGGATGCTCAGTAGCCCTAAAAGGAACTGCTCTACATCCATGCACCACTTATGGGCAAAGCCTAGCTACAGTCCCGCCTGTAACAACACTTCTACTGCTCTATGTGGGGCCAGGACTTCAACCGCATAACTTATGTCAACAAGTGAACAAAAGTCCAGTTCTCTCTCACACCCTCTTTCCATGCCTTGCAAACCACCCAGCGCAATTCCGGGTGGCCAACCCAGTTCAGATAGTTGGTAAAAAACCACTGACAAAGGAGCTACCACTTTAAAAGATGTGGTGGTGAAGATATTGACTTAATGGTCAGCTTTGCTGGCTCATAACCACTAGTTAAACTAATAATTCAAGTCCCAGTAGAGTCCACTGCATTCTTCTAAGCTATATACGCTGAGTATCAGGAATTCAACTGCAGGGAGGTCCTCCACATGATACTTTAAAAACCATGCCTCAGCATCCCTGAAAACATTTCTCTTTCTTGACTGCCATGCAGTGTGCTACACATCCCTTGGCTCTACCTCCGCTCCAAAACTTTCAACACGTCCCTGTGAACAGACATTATCTATTCACAGGTATATGACATGCTTTAGAGCAAAGACCACATAAAATGAAAATCATTATTATTAGTGAACTCATTTACAGACATTTCTAAGGGGGAAAAAATAATCTGTAGAAAAATCCCTATGAAGCAGTCAAAAAATAAAGCTGGGTTTTGAATGCCTAGATCAAGGAGGGGAAGGTTCAGTTGGGAAAAGCATGGGGTGGAGAGGACAAGGGGAGTTTACAGAAGGAAGGGAAAAATGTCCTCAGCCAAAATAGAAGCTCTGCATTTGGACTGTTCTCCTCTCCATTTCATTCCTCTACTGTATTACTCTCTAGTACTGCGGTTAAATGTTCCAGGCAGATATTTATTTGTAGCACTTCTCAATTAGCAAGCAAATAAATAAATAAATAAACACAGGTTTGTTTCAAGCAGTCAAAACTGTTAAGTATTATGAGAAGCTGGAACTCTCTATGGCTTGCTGCCTCCAAGGCCAGACCTCTCTGTACCCCTAACCTATCCCTGGAAACAGACTTTGCATAGTAGTAAAGATATGGTCAAAATGACAAAAAGTTTCTGTTGAAGAACTGGGAGTTATCAAGTGAATGTTTTCTAAACCTAGTTATAACCTCATAGACCAAATTAAAGCTAATTTACTTGGTAGGATGTAAGTGCTCCTTGTTTATGAAATAGAGGGACACATGCTGAGGAACGTTAACCTGTGGGATCTGTGGACATGGTAAGAGCAAAATAAGGACTCTCAAAAGTCACTGCCTTCCTTGGCATGACTTGGAAGAACTAGCCCTTCTTAGAGGCCTCTGACTTACTCCTTTAAAATGTGTTGGAAAGACGTAATTGAAAATATTCCTGGCTGGAACTGTGATTCCACCTTAAGGCAACCATGAGGCAGACTCCTGGGTCCCTGGCCTCTCTGACAACAGCTTCTAAGAATGCAATTTCAGTCCAGAAGTTTCCTCTGACCTGCATTTCCTCAAAATCAAGACTGCAAATGCACACTTGAATAAAAATATGAGAGGGTGAGGACTTTTTCTTGTGGCAAATTCCAATGAAACATTTCCTCCCGCCTCAACCTCCTTTGTAAAACATGTGTAATGAAGGTGGGAAACATCTCTATATTTGTCTCTCTAAGCAATCCAACTGGTCTATGCTCAAATGCTCTTCTGCAGCTGCTTGCTTAGTACCACCCATCACAACCCTACACATTGACCCTGAGTACCAGTTTAAACCTGTAGATTATAAACTCCGCTGAGCAACACTGTCTCTTCCACCTCCCAGAATTTACCAGTATTGAGAAATACCAGTATAAAAGATGCTACGCAGAAACATATCATATTAATTACAAAATTCCCAAGAAAAAAACCACTCACCTAAGCATTTGGGGCAACACTGTCCAGCAG
>NW_008825564.1:942304-950752 GCF_000699105.1 Pygoscelis adeliae | reverse complement strand
GACATGAAAGAATAGGGCAGACTTCTTGGATGCACTGTGTCCTGCCACCCTGAAGGAAAATAGGCTCAGTTAGAAAAAAAATAAAGCAAAATGTCAAGTAGACATGCACACACCCACACAGACTGGTAACAAGTCTTGAAAAGCCTTAGCCAAAGCAGTATTTGCCAACAGAAATTTCTGCTTGCATCAGGCAAACAAGGAACGTGTACAACTGTCCTTCAACACTTTCTATATTGCTTGCAGAGACCTTGGATTATTCATATTTTTTCATTCTCTCAAGCAATGAATGTAATAGTTGAAGAAACAGTGTCTTTCTATCTTATTTCTTAGTGTGGGTGTGAGAAAACCAGGGAGAATAAAATCATTATCCATGAACCTTTACGGATGTTCAAAAAGGTTATTGAGCAATTTTTTACATTATTCTTCACCTCCTGTGCCGTGCCCTTCTAGGCTTGTCTGGGACAGGGATTAAGTGCTGAAGCAAGATGAGAGCAGGTGTTCTTCCACTATGTCTGTGACCTCAGAAACCAAATAAGCCAAAATCACTTAAGAAAGCACATTCTTGTTAGCCTCCAAGTCCAACTATGCAAACACAGAAGGTCTGCTTTCTTCAGAGGACTGAAAACCAAGAGGGTATATGAAATTTTGAGAATGAACGTGGCAAAAAAAAAAGAAAAAAATAAGCGACCTGGACTGGGTATATCCTGGTATATCAACGAATATCAGAAACAGAGAGAGGCAAAAAGCACAGGAAAGACGAAAGCATAGAATATATGTCTAAGATTAAGTCAGTCAAAAGAGATCTTTGTTCTCATTCTGCTCTGTTGCCTGATTACTTCACCGTGCTTATACAATACTGTGGGACCCTCTACCAATATGTGCTCCATACTCTCATGAGAGGTTCAGGTTGTTAAACTTTAAAAATCAGTCCACCTATGGCTTAGCAAGAGAAGTCAGCCCTTTTCATCTAACTGCCCTGCCTTATTTATCACTCAGAGCTGCAGGCTCGTCCCAACAATAAGCTTTGTGTTCCGGGATGCTGTGATGGAAGACATATGAACAGTCTCCTCCCACCTACACGCCGGATGCCTCTCGGGGCTCCCTGGGGAAAGATGGAAAAAGCTGTTCATTTTGAAGTGCTCTGTGCCTGAAATGATGGTATGCCATTCCACTCCTAATGGCCTCAGTGAATCACGTAAAAAGCTTTTACATACGGGCAGACCCACATATACACTATTATGCAGAAAATAACGTACTGACTGTACCCCCGTTCTATAACAAGTTTTCAGGCACTGAAGTCTACCTGTCCCATGGGGCCACCAAAGCATCCTGAATGCACATGGCTAAGGACTGCTCATAATTCTTTCACTGCAGCATGCAGGAACACAGAGTTTATTGTAGACTGAAATGACTGCTCTAAATTAAGGGTCAGACCAGAAACTTGACAAAACGAAATGAATTCTTCACTGATGTTCCTTACGATGCTCAGGGAATAGCTCTGTGAGAAGAGACACAGGTGCAGAACGAAAGAGAAAATACCAAAGAAGGGCTCTTTGAAGCAGTGCTGTCATTCAGCCCAGGCAAAAAGGCTAAGAGAAGACAAAGTTCAAACTTTGGTGACAATTATGGGAAAATAGGGCATGGAGACTTCAGCCAGTGTGGTGACAGGATTAGGTATACACCCATGGCAGATAAAGCAATGCTTCAACACATGGTGAGCACAGGTCCTTTCTTGCAACCTTGCTTCTGTATTTAATTCTCACATATCCTATGCTTCTGCGGAACTGCTCTGGAATCTTGCTTCTCCGACACATTGAATCAAAGCTCAGGCTTAGCATATTATTGAGACATTGCCTTTGCAGTCTGTTGCACGGAATTTTTTTTTTATATGAATGCCATGGATAATATGAAATATTTCCTCATTTTGGCATTTTTTTTTATAGCTCCTTTTATACTTTTTGTACTGGCCCATCCTCTGCACAAAACTAAGTCCAGTTGCATTTCTCTTTATACCCCACTGCTACTCCTACTTCCAGCTGTGATGCTGCTTTTTAACATCAAACTGCTTCTAACTCACTTCTGTCTCAGACAGGCTCTTCCAGGCTTGAATATCATGCTAGGGTGCAAGTTCAAAAACAGCCTGAAACAAATCAACCTGTACCATTTAAAGTAAGCATAATTCCACTTGCCCTACAGAGCTTAGAGAGAGAGCTCATTGGACACTACAAGGAAATGTCAAAACCTACACAATATTTCTATTTTCTTAAAAGCCTTAGTCAATGCAATTCAAAACTCACAAAGCATTCAGAATACCAGCTTTTAAAGCAGGATTAGCTAGCATTGCCAGTGCTTTAAATTGCATGGAATAGAGCCGTGTAGAAAACGCAGTGCAACAGAAATTCAACAAAAAAAGCAAGGGGAAAAAAATAACTCCGGAGAGCAAAAAGGTTGGCTCTGGACAGCCTAAGCCAGGGTGGGAACTGTACAGTAAACACCTTGCCTCCTCCACCTCCCAATTATATTCTACAGCTTTTAGCTCACATTACGCTGTTAAGCGTAACATCTCCCAGGCAGCCAGAATATTCCAGGTCCGAAGCAACACCTTCCAGTAAAACCAAACCTGAACTGGAAGCCAGTGCAGACCAACAAAGTACAAGTGACATCTGCTTCCTGTGAGAAATGCCATTCAAGAGCTAGGCAAATAAATCCTTGAGTGATAGTTACGTGAAGCCTTAATCAGGGGATGCTGCTGCAATCCACAGTCCTCTGGAGGTAACAGATTTTGTAAGAAATCTACAGTCTACAATGAAAAGATTCACTTTCCACCTCAGAGACAAACAAAACCACTCTAACTCCTGCTGCCACCGCTTATCTGCAAAACAAAGCAAGAGGCTCCCTGGCATCAGCTCAGAAGGTAGTATGGACTGAGGTATCTTCTCATCTCAGCAGCTTTATCAAGAGACAGAAGAGAGGGGAAGATGAAATAGCACTTTCTAACTCTCCCGTGAGAGCTCCATCTTTGAGAAAGACAGACGAGTCTTTCCTAAAATGAAAACATGGAGCTAGCCTAGCTACCTGTCTATCCTCTTCTGCTAAGCTCCTACCTCAACTATGATACTTCACTGTTCAATAAAGGGACAAGAAACTCGGCAGAGTTGAGAGATGCACCCATCCAGGCTGTGGCTGACTTTGCTGGAGACACTGGATGAAGGATAGAGCGCAGTTTCTGAACAGGCTACCCACATGCCTAGTGCACAGCATGTACGCAGCCCGTGTGCTAGGACAAATGGAGAAAAAATGTCTGCAGAAAAAACTTCCTGCCTAAAAACTCCCCAAAGGTTGCGAGCCTGCTGCAGTTAATCTCCAAGAGCCTTGGGCTCCATCTACCATGAGGGTGAGAACAGTGACCACCAACAGCAGAGCTGCCCTTGTCATAAGCAGATTTTGAAAGCATTCATGAAATCTCAGGAGGACAGAGGTTTCCATATTCCTAACTGGTTTCCTACTGATAATGAGCATGTCTAAACTTAATAATATTTTATATACATGTTATTTAATGTTAAAGGTTAACTTTAGTATTATCAAGAACCATGTTTCTTGTGGGCATCTCATTTTCCATTTCAATTTCAAGCTTTATCTCTGTGCTTTAGAGAAACTATAAATCATCTAAAAAAGATTCCTCCCTAGTTTTGCCCTATGTTCACCTTGTGCTTGAAAGACTCTGCTAATCCTCCAACAGAAGTAAAATTTCCATTGATTTTGCAGAATATTTTGTCTAACTGCTGGCATTAGGATTCAGCCCACAGTGGATTGTAGGCATTTATTTTTAACTTTCATTCTAGAAGAAGTGTGAAAGGTTTCATTTGCTACTAGTGAGGCTATCCTTAAGGGAAAAAAAATATAAAGAAATATCAAAGCTACATTTCTCTCAACTCCAGGATATGTATTCCAGATATTTAGAGCAAGGTCAGACGCACACTGTAGCCTCAGCAGGGGTTGCTGTAAGAACTAAGACAGATGTTCAAGGTTGTCTCCAACTATGAATGAAGATTTTATGCCACAAGCATGAAAAATACCTTTGAAAGTTCAACAGGGTCACTACTGAGCAAGTCTGCCCCATGCCAGTGGCAAGAGAAGCCAAATAAACACACAACTGTATGACTGTTTGACTTCAACCGCTCTAGCACAGTGCAGGTGACTACAGCCACCATGAATATATTGAGACATTATCATTTTTGTGATAAGCAATGGCATAAAGGCAATGAATAGAAATCTGCTGATAAAGAGACAGACATCTCATTTGAGATTCAGATAATGATGAGAATTACCATTCTGGAAAAAAAAAAAGATTAAGGCATACCAGGACTCTTATTTCACTATACCACATTCGCTGATGTGTATAAGGCTTCCTACGTGAATTGGATAGCGCATTGGCTTGCATACACTTGTTGGTCACCAGGAGCTCTGTCTAATGTATTAACTACTGTGTGATAGTAAAAACTTCCACTACCTCCCAAACATGTACTAAATACATAAAACATGTCAGCAACATGTACTATGCAAACATCTTCAAGACACCCCTGGAATCACATGCTTGTAAACCCATACCTTGGGTTTACAATCAGATGTACAGTCCCTGATGTCATGTAAGTAGACTTCAGGCACAAAAGTGAGAGGATACTGTATTTAGAGTGTGGTTTTAATTTGGAAATAAAATAGGTATTCTCTCCCATATCAGATGAAAGACACTCCGGTTCTTATAAGAATGATGGCAGTATGTGGCAGACAGCCTCTGGGAGTAACTTCGCCCTTACACAGTATTTCAGGGTCCCTGAAACAGCCGTGTCATGCACAGTGAGAGTTCCCTGGAAGGGTCACGGGAGGGAGAAGGTTTTCAGGAAATGCACAAAGTAGCAAAACAGTTCTCAGCATAAAAGCAAACAGCACATCAATCAGTTCAGCAAACAGGCAGACAGACAAGCCAGAGCTTCCCACATCCCTGCAGCCTGATCTATTGTCTAGACTAGGATTTTAAAAATGCCTCTTTAGAAAGTATTGGATAAAATTCAGAATAGGGAGATCTTGAGCTTCAGTTCAAAACAACAGGTATTTATACTGTCTTGTGTGTCCTAGATTTTTAAGCTCTGGCTCTAGATCTCAAAACCTATTTGCTGAGATACCACTGCTATAGGAAGGCTTTAGAAAGTGGTCCTAGTGACAGTCTAAGTGGTGTCCTAAGAACTGCATGTGCAGCAAATGCTCTAAAGAGCTCACCTTCATTTTAATACTAGATCATGCAGATCAGTGTGGATAAAAATTATTGTCTTAAATCTCTTAAAAATTACCTAAAATCTCTACAGATTAGAAATGGTAAGCTGCAAGATTCTTACGAATAAATTTCTAGAGCAAACTCTGGGGCAAAGTAAAGGCAAAATTCTTAAACTATCCTTTCCCACTGTTTTCTCTCAGTCTGATGCAAAGGCATTCCTTGACACAGCCAAGAGAAATCTAAAGAACTCCATCAATTTCTAGCAGGTAAGAGATCGACTCTACCACCTCTCCCTCCATGTGCACCCTTATGATACAAGTAGTTAGGTGTACTGTTTGTGTCATCAACAAGCTGTATTACTAAGAAAGTTCAATTAGTTGTCTCCAACTAATGTAAATTCATGTCCCTGAGCTCCTAGCAAATTGCAAGTGTGGTTGCAAAATGTCACAGAGTTAGAACATCTTGACCTAAAACCAGGAACTGAAAAGCCTCCCTCTTTTGGAAGTTAATCTGTATGTGGTTGTATCCAGCTGCTGAGGAATTAACTAAATTATCCATTAGTTAGTAATTTAGGGTAGGATGAAGCCTCTAAAAACTGTCATGCTTTCCATCAACCAAATACCATGCGTACAAAGTGACTCGTGTAAGTGCCAAGCCAATCCAGTCTTGCCATCTATTCCACTTCTCGAGAGCCACATTTCCTGGGATTGCTTAGACAAAGAAAAGAAATTTTCTCTTTTTCAGAGGGAAGTGGTGTACTGTGTTTGTTTGCTGAAATATCACAGCATCCTCCTAGAGAGTGAAGTATGCTGTTCTGGGGTATAGCTCTCCACTTTGAAATCGGACTGCTGGAGACATGCTGGTCCTCGTTCTTTCAAGTTTCAAAACACGATTTGCACCAACTCTCCTGTGGGAGGAGGTGGAGGACCAGGGTATTTACTGCCTTGGGTGAAAGGGAACATTCTGGAAAATGAAATCTTGGGCTGCATGGTAGCTTTCTTCAAGATGGACAGGCAGAGACACTGATCCTAAAATTTCACAGTTGCTGGAACTGCAGAAGGGCTCCTCGGGGAAGGTCACGCGGCGCTCTGCTCTCAGCTGAGGGACTCAGCACAACCAGCACTTGGTCATATTTCTCCAGTCTAACAGTGCTGTGCAGAAGTCTTGCTGGGATTATATTGCATCTGGCTTCACAATCCGGCTGAAATCAAATCGCTGGCTGACCCAACAGCCTAGCTGCAGAGTCTAGCAGCTGAACAGCCAGCAGCCCTCTCCCCTCCAGGGCTTAAGCACTGAGCTCTTGGCTCTGTTGAAAGTGATGTTGTAAATAACCCCTCTTCACTTGGAAGCCTTGAAAAGTTTAATTGTGGTACTTTTTCCCCTTTCAGGCTGATTTCCTACAGAAACACCCGGCTTATGCAGGCACAAACCGGGCACACCTGTAGCCTGTGAATCCCTGATCAGCTCCAGCCACAAATGATCAAGGGACTTCTCTGAAAAAGGTATATAGAGATAAAATATCAAAAATCAAAATGATATTAAGATCTCAAGGACATTAAGTTCCTACAAGTTTTGTCAAAACCAGACTGCTGCAGAGAGTAGAGAGCACCCAATTTCTTTCCCAGAAGGGACACCAGAAAGCATCCCACAGTGTTAGGCAGCAGCTGGCTGTCCAGGCAGCATCTCCCAGACCTCCTGCCTTTTGCTTGGTGCTCGTGTCATGGAGGTGCTGGAGGAAAGCTCAGATTATTGCAGTCAGGGCAGATAAAGGAGCAAGGGCCACACACATCTATAGAAATAGAGCTTCGTTACTTCTGCTGCTCCTGGAAAAATCTCTCTTTCCTAGGTTAGCAGGGGCAATGGGACATAAGACAGGTCTGTGTCCCATACCTATTGCACCACTCCCATGAGATGAGGCATTTTTCTTCCTGTCTTTCCTATTTTTTTTTTCCCCAGTACCTACATGGATTCATGATACCCGTGTTCCAGACTGGCCTGCAACTATCCTGAGCGCTGGATGCTTTCAGCTGGAGCCCACATACTTGTTCGGCTTTGGGAACTGTTATTTTATTGATCCTTCTCCTGGACAGTTCAACAACTCAGGCTTTTTCCAAGGGTAGATCTGTTTCTCTCAACAAATCTCTCCTGCAAGCAGAAATAATGTGTCCCACAAATTATTCTGTCTTTCGTTAGGTACTCTTTAATGTCTCTAAAGTTACGTGCAGAAGGCAGGGGTTTCAACTCTGTAATGTAACTGCCTATTCCTTCTTTTGCTAGTTGAGTGAGTTGAAAAAAATCAACAGTACCTCTCTACAGCTCAGAGATGTCTGGATTCACGCTGCACCTCAAACACCTTTGTGGGCTGTTTAATTATCCCAGGCACTATTCCCAGCAACAGAGCATCACTTACTTCTCAGAATTTTTTTCCCAGCGAGAGAGTATCTAAAAAGTTATCTTCATTTTCTCAACTTTACCAACAATGCTCAATGCTACATAGCAGGTTAGTTCTTGCTTTCAGCATGGAGATGATTGGCCAGCATCTCAAATCCAGCTTTTCCTCTAGTCTGAATCCTTTCACATCACCTCCATCACTTGCTGCCATTTCACACACTTACTAATCAAGCTCTCCTCCTTGCTGCAGGTCTCGTTAAACTGATTGCTGCCACTGCGCCTTATATAGTCCATGCTGGGTAGTAGTATCAAAAGGCTTCAGACTTCTGAAATTAAAACTAGCTCTTTATTGATAGAGAGCTGCTTAACAGAAATGCCGCAACCACAGGCACCACTGCATGTACCCTCCGCACGTGTCTTGGTGTTTCCTATAAACCAGACACCCTTCTATAGGCTATGCTTCCCCCTCTAATCTCCCTGCCAGTTGCTGCACAGGGCACACTCAAACAGTGCCAAGTCCTCTCTCTGAATGCTGCTAGGGAAAACAGGGATAGGGATCTAGTGCCATACAGCACTCACTATACACAATGCCCTTCTATAATGCTGGAGGTTAGAAGACGTACATCTGGTGGAAGAGGTGGATTTTAAGGTGGGATGTAGGCAAGGACTGCATCAGAGGTCATACAAATCAGTGGGAGTCTTTCCATTGATTTCAGTCCGCTTTGGAAGACAGCATTTTGAACAAAAGTCCCAGAAGTTGCACAGGGCAATGGTGAAAAATGAGTCAA
>NW_008825564.1:926524-941834 GCF_000699105.1 Pygoscelis adeliae | reverse complement strand
AGCCCCACACTGCAGAAAGGGCTGCAGCTCTCCACCACCTTGCGGGTAAAGAGCAGCAGCTTCATGGGGACAGCAGAAGGGAAGCAAAGACATTGGCAAGGAAACAATTCTGGCATGCCACTGCAGGAAAGAGTTCAGCTATTCGTGATTAATTTAGCTGTTACACCAGAGGCCTCCAGTGACTACGGAAGCTTTGCCGTGAGCCACATGATTATTTATTACTCTTCTAAAAAGAACTGTTTCTATGAAAAATTGCAATAAAACATGTTATGCTGGAAACTGTCTGTGGCCAGAAAAACTATTAAAAACCACTAACAAGCTTCTTCAGCTTATTCACGTCCCATCCCAGATAATAAGAAAGTTAGGGTTAAATCCAAGGGACTTTCCTAACTTCAGTTATTAGAAGCAGAGCAGTAGCTCTGTAAAGCAGGTCCTGGGTTCTTGCAGCCATGACTTTTTCCCTGAATCAGCTGGAGGCTGCTTTGTTTTCATTGGCATCAAGAACACATGAAGCACAGTCCAGTGGGCGTACAGTTGTGTATACACCAGTGCATTTGCATAACGTTTCAAAGTCCTAACCCAATGCTTGCAAAATGATAGTCACTGCCACAATGTATTTATATAAACGGCACTGGCTTTTCGTAAGATAAACTTGCCCAAAGGTTTTCCTTTTTTTTTTCTGCAGCATAAGCTTTGTGATGCTACCTTACAAGCTTTTCTTGCCATGTCCTACAGTGAACGGTACTCCTATAAACCCCACACTTTGGCAGCTATCGGCGACTACCTTCACCCCCACTTCCAATTCCCACATTACAGTGCAGTACTGGCCTCCCTTCTGAGAACAGCTTTTCCTTCTGAACAGTCCATTCACGAAGATACACAGTTATTAAATCCCTCCAGCGTCCCTAGTGTGTTTCTTACACACGCAGAATACTAGTACCATTGTGGTCCTGAGAAAGGTGACAATTCTGACTCTCACTTCATCATCATTCTTTAAAATACTTGGTCACGACAAGAAACTCTACAGATGTATCCGCACAGCTTTGCCTTAGAGCATTAGTTTTAAATAATTCGCCTTAAGTTATCTGCAGGACTAAATTGCAAGACTCGAGTGAATTAAATCTCCAAATGCCCAAATTCTGACATCTGGCATTTAGATACAAAATAAAGGCTTTATTTTCAGCAATGCAGATACTTTCTTGTAGACAATATGAACTGCATTTCATCGCATGGTTTGAAGCTTCATTTTTTGGAGGTGCAAATGTATTAACAAGGTCATGAATAAAACCAACTAGGGTTGTTCTTGGAAGAGGAAAAAAGCACACAATTTAGAAAAAGGTGCCTACACACCTGAATTTGGAAAAGTTGTTACTAGATCAAAACCTGCCAGAATAGCCCACACCAAGTCACTGTTCCATTCACAAGCAAAGAGAACAAATCTCCTTCAGTGATTCAGGGCAATGAGGTACTGGTGAGGTTGAGACTTAATCCTTCACCGGCTGTTTCTACAATTTATGGATGCCCTTGCCTGAAGGTTTGGTGATAAAGCACACTGATATCTGTAGAACATCCATGGTAAAATAAATCATACTGTTGTAGTAGTAGTAAAGACACTACTTCTAGCTTTTTACAAGACCTTTATACATGCACGTACCCTTCTTAAATGTTATGCTCCACATATACTGCTGAGGTAACCTCAGGAAATATAGGATTACATACATACTGCTTCCTTAATGCATCCATCAAAGGTTTTCATTAACAGGAGATCCTGTTTGTCCTAAGCACTTAGCAAAGAGAGTTAAAAATACACTTTAAAGTGTTATGCAGACTTCACCAAGAGAAAGTGCTAAACTGCAGCTCATTCAGAGGATTTATTGGAAATAAAGTTTTAGGAAAACTAGGCTGCCTTTATGAAACCAGTAGGTTACAAAACTGTTCCTACAGTGAAACAGTCACAGAGGTAGCTTCAGTCTACCTGAAGTGGTGTAGGATTAGACTCCCTCCCTGTATGCCAACGGTACTTATCTACAGTAACATCCCTAATACCACAGTGCACAATTCCACCGCTTTGTACTACCTAGAGCTGTCCCTCCCCAGAGATACAGCTTGGCTTTACTCCAGGCTAGGGCACACTCCAGCTTGTGATCAAGGGAAAGTAACACATTTTAGTCTCAAACACAAGCCTGGGCAAGGGGTGCTGAGGAATCTGCCGCTCTCCAGGAATAGCCTTGGGAAGCACTTTGATTAGGAATCATTTACAAGTCACAGTTCCTCTACCGCTTCCTCCTTCCTCCAGGGGTAATGACTTACAGAAGCATCAGCAGCAAATTCTGACATTTCCCAATCCTGGCTAGCAAGACTGATAGGGGAATCACAGTTTTTTCCCTCCTTCCTAGCTTACAAACCATCTGCACATGCATGGGGAGAGGGTGGATGAAACCCCAAGAAGTCCGTTCCTCCTTTACACCCCTGCATGGACCATGACATACACTCAGGTCTCCCCTGTCTTTTCTTCCAATTTTTTCCCAATGAAGTTCATATCCAGCTACTCCTGTTAATTTATTGGTGGAATCCTGTTGCTAATTACTGACTTCTCATTGGCAGCAATGCATCTGTAAAAGGCTGATGCCGAGATCTATAAAGATCATAGGTTCCTCAGGGACAGCTTAGGCATGATGTAGAACCCACAGAAATATGGGTTTAACCATTTAGGCACCTATAGCACACCAGGGCTGGCTATATTTTGGCCAGGCCAGCTCTTCTGGCACCTGCCTAAAGGCCTGCTGCTGTTCTTGTTCTGGATCAGCACCATTGCGGCAAGCCAACCAGCTTGGCACTTATCTCTGAGCTAAGCTCACCTGACATTCACAAACTGGATAGTCTTATATCTAAATTCTTTGCAAGGCCATACACATAGGCCATGTTCAGGCCACAGCACATAGCCAACTTCATTCAAAAAGACTGCCAGAAAAGTTGGAAACACTTGTGTCTACCTTTCCGGTAACATCCTGCTAACCAAAGCACTTCAGAATAGAGGCACAACCTAAGCACTCCATCGTCCTCTTGATAAAGCAACACCACCAAGCAGTCAAAAATGAAAAGATCCATATGAAACCATAAAGGTCTAGAAAGAAGGATTATGTTTCTAGAGCCTAATGAAGAGGGCCCATACCCCAAAGGAAGAATTTTTCACATTCTGGGACTTCTCACACAGGAAGATCTTTCTGCATTTTACATTTCAGAAAATACTTACATCATATTAAGACTAAGAATGGGGGTCACACCACATCCAATTGGAAATGCAAATTACAATGCATTCTTGTATTTGGCTTACTGCCTCATCATCAAAAGCCATTAGTAGTCCCTAAGAGAGACAATAAGCAAGCAAATAAAATTTGGTTTTGGTTGCAAGTGTAGGTCTCTCCTTTGCCCTGTTAAGTCTCCATTGTACCTGTCTAATGATGTAAAATGGTCTTAAAATCAGAGCAAAGTGACTCATTAAAGATTCCTGTAGGAAATAGAATCATACATTTTTATGCGTAGGATTTGTTGAACTACTGGAAAGAAGTAAGTTGATTAGCAGAGCAAAGACATTTGAAAAAATGTGGATTATTTATATTGTAACGCTCATCCCATAGGCAGAGAACTTTGATAATTTACTTCTCCAAAAGTTCTTGTCTTTTTTTCCCTACTCTTCATTTTTTTTAACATGCTCCTGAGATTACACTCCAGAACTCTCTCCTCAGCAAGCTTCCAGCATTTGCAGTGTTCTCAGCTGCACGCACTTCCAGTTATTAACCTTCCCTCTACTCGTGCTGGTCTTGCAGGGAGGTTCTCTGATAATGTGAGAAAGTGTCATTTGGAATTACTCTAAAGCAGAGAACAGCTACACACTCCAACCTATTATTGTAAGTTAACACTAATGGCAGCTATACCTTTCAAAATGATACAATATTTTTTTACTATTTAAAAAACAGGCCCATCCTATAAAACAGCTGCCATGTTTATTTAGATAAGTGCTCCTCCGCTCTTATAAGTGGAGGCTGATGACAGATGTGTTTTTAAGGCAAAAATATTAACTCTAGAAATGTCAGCATCTGCTTCTTTTCAGCCTAGCCTTATAGATTCACACACCATTTTTCATCCACAAGGAGAGTTTCTTTTTTTCTTACAAAGAATCTAAAAACACGGGTGTAAATTACTGATCCCGAGGCCTGACAGTTTTATTAGCATGTCACTGGTGCTACACATGTTAGGCCTGATTAGACATAGAGAGTGGCTGGTTTCCACGGCCTGCTCCTTGGAGGACAAGGAAGGCTTGCACTTCCCTGACAGGCATTTTCCACCTGACCGTTCCATTTCTGTGAATCAGTATTTGCTAAAGTTACAAGATGCCATACAAAAGCACTGTATGTAGTTCCTGGGGTTATTGGAGAGAAAGAGATTAAAAAAAACACAAAGCAAAATTTTCTACTGAATTCAAGAAGGAGTCCAGCCTTCTGGCTCACACAGCTAGCATGCTATAATTCATTTTCATGTATTTAGTACAGTAATTGTTGTTCTTCTAATCATGTACATAGTACTGTTAGTAGATAGAGCAGATGAAGCCCTATACCTTACTCACTACATACACGCGAAGAACACCTACTACATCTTTACCCTACATCACAGAGGAGCTCTGAGGTACTCACATTGCCTCCCAGAGAAATGCATGCCAAAAGAAAACATCACTCAAGGATAATTATGTACAATCAAACCCATGAACAGACGTATGAACAAACGGCAATTAGAAGGTGGCTGCTAACCATCAGCAATTCAAGACAAACCGTCTTCCAATTAGTGGCCAGTTTAGAGCAAATTAGAGCTGTAAGAATGGACCACACTAGCTAAGAAGTCCCTCTGGGCAAAATTTGCATACACATCACTAGCCTGTGCCACCTGAGACCCAGTGACTATCCAAGACATTTCCATAGCACTGGCAGACATGATAAAGGATTTACCACTGGAGACCCATACCTTCCTGGCACAACAGCGAGCAGCCAGGTGCACTACTCAACGGCACAAAAATGCCCGTGTTAAATAACGAAAAGCTGTCCTACCCCGAATGGTCACTTCTCCACAGCTGGCTATCTTCGCTTCAGACTACGCTCAGGTTGTTACCCTAGACATTTTAGTGACAGTAAGACCTCTCCAGCATGACTGCACAGAAAGGTGCTGACAAATCTCTCTATTTCAACATTTTGAGCTGGCCAGAGATGAGAGATCGCTCCTGGCTTGCCTACAGGCCACACTGACCTCTTGGCATAGCACTGTACCTAGGTAATATGTCCCAGAAAAGGCAGACCATGAGCTGAGAACTTGAAGCTGCCCACGTCTGTTATAGGTGCTTGTACGAAGCGCTATCGCTAAATGACTTAACAAAATTTTCCAAGTTTTCCTTGGAGTGGGGCAGTGCAGATCTTCTCCTGTAAGAGTAAGTAATGTATTTACATTGGTACAAACAATGTGCTGCGGGCTTTAAGCATAAACAAAAAAGCCAAAAGACCAAGTTCTTGCCTGAGCAGCTTTATGGTCTAAATAGGTAACACAAAGCCAGGGAACGAATGGGAAGCAGCTTAACAAAACAGCAACTGTGACTGTCCTGTAAGCTTTGTGATTTCTTTCTTTGCTTACATGCTTTCTGCAATTTATCCTGCCTTTGCTCCTTGGCAAAAACATATTTTTACAGATGGGGCTAAAAATAGCAATGGATGATAGAAACAGAGGACCGAAGATGGTAAGTGTTGCCAAGTGAGCCTGCATGAGGTCTCTGCAATTCTGTGTCCAAATTAAATTGGTATTGGAGTAGCCATTGCTAAGGGCTTTCTATTTTTCTCTTTTCTGTGGGTGACAAGCACTTCTGTTATTGGCTATGCTTAATACTCCTAAACTCTTAATTTTTAGGATCGATCAAGCATTTAATTTTAAAAAAAAGTTATTTTGACTGATATTAAGCTGGTATTTTTTTTAATAACACCAGGGGAGTTTGACTGGCAACTCCATTTTGTTTATAGTTCAAAGACTCTACAGGGACTTTATTTTCAAAATGATTTCATTATTTCTTTAGGAGAAAATGTTTTTTCTCTCCTGCATTTTCAGATTGAAGAAAAAGAGAGGTTTGAATTTTTTGTAAGTGTAAGCATAACTCTGCCAAATCCTGTACACTTTTAAGTCCTGGTTAGGATTTGCAAAACATTGTATTTTGAGAATATTAGATAAAAGGATTATTTTCGACTTTGAGACTTCCATTTCTCCCAAGGCCTCTGTAAAAATCATGCAATAAGTTTGTCCAGATGGTAGTCTGCAAGTGCAAACTGTCTTCCCCAGCACTAATTAGGACTTACGCAAAGGGAAAAACAAACCAAATCTATTTAGAAGTCTACTTTGCCTTTCAAGGATGGAAAGTTTAGCAGACATTTTCAGTGGTTGAGGATGGCCACCAAATTCCATATGCCAGACGTTCTCCAGGTGGGATTAGCAAAAGAGGTGCCCTAGGAGAGGCAGCATAGGGCTCTTGTTTTGGCACAGGCATGACATGGTTTCTTCCTCAGACATAAATGAAATAGAAGAAGCAAAATAAGGACGAAGAGAAATTGCTGCTGGGACCATCCCTCAAAATGCTGCTCACTCTTCCCACGACATTTAAGGAAGTGTGTGTACCAAAAGCAAGAGGAAGAAAATGCATCACGCTCTAGATAACACCACCATGGGGGGGTGTGTGTGTGTGTGTGTGTGTGACCTCCCCCCTCAACTCAATTCTGTTTTAACCAAAATAAATGTAAAGAAAAAGGGATTATTTTTGCAATTTCAGCCTCCTCCCAGCCCTCCTCCCAAATGTGAAACACTTGCTTAGGAAGGGTTCCTGTTCAAAGCTAAATGAAATCTTCTCTGTATTATCCCTTCCATCCATAGCCCTCTCAAACTTTCTTAATTAATTTTACTGCTGGTTTCAAAGAGTTCTCCAAGTTGGCTCAAATCCCTTTAGATCACATATCAGCGTTAGCAACAGAAGATATATTACTACTCTCTCCTTTTCTTTTTATCCCCCTCTTTCTAAGAGGAAGCAAGGAAGGATGATCAGTCACGTTATCACTCTAGAGTATGAGGCAACTACTGTATCTGAGACAAACTCTGGACTCCTCATGTGTAATTTTTATACCCACAACTAACTTGATAGATGCTATGTTTGGTTTTTCTTTTCTTCCTGTAGCTTTTTTTTTTCTCTTTTTTCTGGCAAATCCTAAAGGAATCAGTCTATTCCGTAATAATCTCATTAAGTCAAGACAGGTCTGAATTATGTTTCTTTTTTCTTCCTTCTTTCCAGCTTTACTGCAAAGCTCAAAAAAATTTAACTCAGATTTTCAAAAGCACCAGAACGCTTACGTAGATACAATGGACTCTGTGTAAGCGAGATTGTGGACAGGATATTTCCTAATGCAAGGATTTCTCAAGGAAGTTCCAGGAGCTTTCCAGAGTAGCCAGGTAAGGTTTTACGGCCAAATTCACACACAACATAAGGTAATGCCAGTCTAGTAAAGGCAATTTGAACACAGTGAAATACCAGCTGCTTATACCAAAGCTGAATTTGACAGAAGTTATTTTAATGGATTCTTTTTTTCTGAAGTAATTATTCACTCTTTATTCCTAAAAGAGTGGAAGAGAGGGAGGGAGAAAAAAACCTGTACAGATGTCAGACACTCATAAAGAAGGATTCTTCTATTTGGTGTAAATTCTTTGCAGATTGCGCCATGTGTTTGTCCCATTTGCAAATTCATTAAAAGAGAGAGAGAAAAAGCACTTTTTTTCCCCCAGAGTGAAACTTTTTAATTACAAGCAGGGTTTCAGAGTGGTATTAAGAGTGACATATAATGAAACAGAAATCCAATATTTGCTGCTATTTTTAAATGCAGCAAAACAAGGAAAAAATTTTGCCTCCAGTATAAATTAAATAGAATTACTAAAGTCCCTCTCCATCAAAAATCAGAAGAACCAAGAGCACCATAAAATCAACAGCTAACACATTTTTAAAGCAACATTTCGCTTGTGAAATTTCAAAGGAAAAACAGCAGTTCCTCCCTTTTCTTGCTCCCACCAGTAATGCTCAAAAAGAAGTCTGCAACTTCCACTTCTCCACGTTTCTAATCCACCAAGACTGTTTAAAAAATAATTCTTTTATATGGAGCATTTCATCAGATGGAAGTGAAATAAATAGAATGGAAAGGATAGAAAACCCCAAGTAAACTCTGCTCTAAATAATGTTTATTTGGACTTGAAATTTGAAAATGAAAAGAGTTAAATTGAGACACACTGTTGGGAATCTGTTGCGGAACAGCCTGTGTGGCACTTCCTTGTTAGGAATCTCCGGCACTGGCAAAAATTCCTCTCTGATTCATCCTTGTTGCTTTTCTCGTAGTTGAAAAGAGGATTTCTAACGAACCCTTTCGTTTCTCTGAATCCTCTTGGAAATCCAAAGGCCATAAAGACCCCTCATCACTGTAAACCCGGAGAGAGAAATTTTGCCTCCCGTACACAGTCCTGAGAGCACAGCTCACAGAAACAGAGGAGCAACGCAAAGCTCACACAGGTCACATCTGCTAGTAAAGAACAACCACCCGAGCAGGAACACAGGGCTGCGCTAGCACTGCGTGGACACTTAAAAGCTGAGATTCATCCAGATGACATGATTTTGACACCAACTACAATGCTGTGATTCTCTTCCTTTCCCTCTCTCGGTATCTGAGCCTTTCCTCTCCTCCTCCCCATCTTTGGGGACTTGGGTTTTCCACAGAAATATTTTTCTTCTGTAAATTGCCATTTTTATCTCGTGTCACAGATCCGATCACCTTGCTTGGCTTGTCTTCCCCCCCACGCAGTTGCACTACAGACCCAATGAACCTGTTCATCCAGCAGTGAGTCCAAGCGACCTGTGGCAGCAGTGTGTCTTGCAGCGGTATCACCGCGGGGTCTCGCCGGTGGGTTCCCAGGGAGCTTTCCTTGGCAAAAGGACAGCTGGGAATTGAGCCGTGCGCAGCTCCGCAAGCCAGCCCCAGCCAAGTCCTCCAACCATAATGCCACATGAGACCTCTGTTTTCTTTCACTCAGCTGCCTGTTCCCCAGGAGCCGAATTAGGCAAGATGGCTACACATCTTCACAGAGGTGGCTGAAATCTATAGGTTTAATTAGAAAAACACAGGAGATTTTTGCTGGGAACCTCCAAACGCCTACAGTGATGAACCAGAATCTGGTAACCTTCTGCCCAATCTTTTCCAGGAGGCAGCTACCCACTCTGCTCAAGGGGAGGATGAGCGCAGGTGAGTTTGGATCACAAGCCAGTCAGGTGGAGAATTCACAACATCAAACACTGCAAGCAAAACCAGCCCCTCCAAGGCCCCATCACTACAAGGTCCTCCACACTCAGTGCTGGGCCAGCTTAGGGTTTCCAAGCCAGGTTTGCTTTGAGTGCTGGAAGTAAGGAACAAACAAGAACCTAATTTTAATCTCACAGAGGGGCCTAACAAAGGGAGTAAGTTAGAGAAGCCCTGAGTGAGAGTTGTTACCTGAACAAGACCTCCAGCGATTCAAAAACGTAAGGACCATAAAGATGGTTTAAAACAACATTTACCTCATTCCTGACCAACACAAGGGAAGGGATAAGCGTGAACAAGGGCAGCAGTTGTGACTCGAAGACCACCAGCTGATGGTTGCCTTCCAGATCTAAGCATTGCCAACTGGAGGCTATCCCACACTTAGAGGTTTGCCAAGAACAAGGGTTGCATGAGCTTCAGGCAAAGGCAGTCAGGTTATCTCAAGCCACCTACATCAGCTGCTTGAGCTTACGCAGCTGACTTTGCCTGAAGCCCATTTAGCAAGTGCTTCCTGGCTCCCTTCCACTGGCGGAGCTCAGGAGACAGGAACATATGCAAGATGGGAATATCGAACATCTGGGGATAGTAACATCTTAACCAGCACAGCTGCTGGCAAAGCGAACATCTATCTGTTGCCCAGGTCTCCTTTTGCAAAGGAAAATGCTCCTTCCCACACGCTCATCTGTGGACAATACAAGTATCTGCTCCCTCACTGAGAAAGTACCTTGTCCATGGTTAAGTCTGTCTACAGTGTAAATTAGCCCATGCAACGGTCTGTGTGGCCACTGCTAGATTGCCTTGGGTATCAACGCTAAATTGAGTATACTGCAGCGTCAAGCACACCTAACTTTTTTGTTGCAAGTTTTAGTGTAAATGAGCCACAGTAAAACCAAGAGGAAAAGAGCACCGAGGAGAATATTCTCTATGACCAGTACTACATATATGTTAGATAGTAACGATGCGATTCCCTCAAACTACTTTCTTTCCTGAAGAACATGACACATGGTTCGGTTCTTAATGTTTAAACTTTTTTCCGCCCTGTAATTAAATAAGTTGTCAAGCAGCTCTCCCATATGCAGGCAAAGCCATTGTTTATGAACTGTCTGGGGCCCGCTCTGAAGCACCGTTGAGGGTTTGGCAAGCCTCTTAGACCCAGCTAACAGTGTCATGGTACACCCCATCTGCACTGACCCACGCATCATGCAGAAGGAAATGCTACCACAGTTGAAGGATGTTTGTTAAGACACGGAGAATTCCAGATTTAGGAAATTCAGAGCCCCGGAGCAGATCTCAAGTCTCATGCCAATCCTGCCCTAGAATGCAAACTGCATTACAGCATTGCTACGACGAGAGCAATGTCAGGCGGGAGGGAAACACTTACCACCCAGCGTTTATCAGGAATCTTTCTGGTCTGGAAATATCCTGTTCTCATGCCTCCCAGGCACTGCTGGCTTCACCCAGCATGAAATCACCACTAACGCTGCCTGTCTCTCACAGTAGTTTATTTCACTCCAAGGTGCAATCAATTCTGATTTCACTCCAACTCGCACATTCCTACTGGTGATGTCTTTAGGCTCTCCTATTCTCATGACATCAACGAGAGACTGTCTTGCTCTTACTAGCCAACAAAGTTTTCAAAGAACTGTGCCTGGAGAGGGAATTCCTGCCTGAGAACACAAGAAGCCACTTCTCTCTCTGGCTGCTTCACTACTACTTCTATCAAATCCTGTTCAGCTTCCCAAGCAAACGCACTTCTGCCTGTTCGCCTCCTGTCTCTTCTGCCTCCTCTCCAGCTCAGTACAGCATAGCTCAGGGCATCTCTAATTCCCTTTCCACTATTGCAAACTACACAGAAATTATGTGCTTTCTACCAACAGAGAAAGATAAACACGTTTGTCCTCTGTTTTTTTCCATGCTTGGCTAAATACATCTCTGCTATTGCTCCTGATGGTCTGTATTGCAGGAGGAGCAGCAGGGAAAAAAGTAACCATTCTTTTACCAAATTCCTCAGTATAATGACTTGTTCTTCTAATACATTTTCTGCGTTTTGAGAATTTTCCATGTTTTAGGGGAAGGTAAATAAATCCTGCAACTCACATGAGCATTCTATTTTTGACAGTTCTCAAGGATATCAGATTAATGGACAACATTCAGTATCATGAAAATACCATGCAAGAAAAGGGAAAAGCCACGCTCCCTGGGAAAATGCGTAGAGATTAAGTGTTCCAGCATGAAATGTATTTCGCTGCTCTCCTGCTGGCTCTTTGCCTGCCTTCATGTGGGGAGAAAGGATAAGGTGTGAAGCCAGATCAAGCTTCCTCTTCTGTCTCCAACAGGACAAGCCACAACCAAGGAAAGAGCGCTGCAAATAAGCCCTGCATACAGATGCTTTTCAAGAAAGCAGGACAGGCAGTCCCAGTGGAAGGTGAGCTCATACTTAAGCTTGTTTGGCCACATGCCCATTTTCTCCAGAGAAGGTGTTACCAGTCCAGGGATATAGCTGTAGTTGAAGTCATATGGACCCTTCCCTACTTCCTAAAATTCTTCTTCATTAGGGCTATCACTAAAGTAACATGAAAACATTTATCTCATTTTTAACAGCTACAAGTAATGTGTTCCACCATCCACAGTTAAACTCAAGAAAATTCAGATGTAATTTTTAATCCTGTTCCTCTTTTGACTGGCATATCTGCTAGGACATTTTCTTCAACGTGAGGCAATGCTCTGCTCACAGGATGCAAACTTCCAGAACCTGTCATGTTTGTCTAGTTTTCATTTGTAGCTATTTAATGCTAGCCCAACATCTGTACGTCACATTCTCTCCTTAAAACCATAAGTGCATTTCAAAGCCTGCCATATGCCAGAGTTTTCTCAATTATTGCTAGTCACTGGAAAACATTTCTTCCTCTCCTAGTTTTTGGAACATCATCCCTGTAAGCGACCCAAGAAGGTGCTGCGGAGGCAAACACTGCCATGCTTTGGCTACCCTGCAGTAGCTCATTGGAGAGCTGGCACTTACTGAGAGCATCCCATTATCCCAGTTAAAGGATTCCCCACTGTACAGTAAACGTGTTCCACATCACTCAGAACCAGCCTTGTCAGCAAGAGAAACCAAAGGTTAGTAGAGTGTGTTTACGTAGAAGTACAGACTAGCAGTAGTGAAGATCCCAAAAAAATAACCCAAATGCATGATTAAGCTTTTAGTAAATAACAACTGATCCCTCTTCAGCTGCCCCAAAATCTCAGGCACCTTCCAATTCTCCCAAATTAAGCCAGTCCCCCTCTGCATCCTGAAGACAGACTCTGTAGCTTCTGCTGCCTGAGATGGCACTGGCCTCCACCCCTCCGCCTTCCACTGTGCCCTCCCAGAAGAGCAGGAAGGCCTAGAGCAAAACCCATGACACTTCTTTTAACTACGTCCAAAGCTAAAACTCCTTCGTCCCTCTGACTTCTCGTAACTGTGTGATGGGGCTGTACATAACGCTGCAGGAATTAAGTCAATCTGTCCTCCCCAAGGTTTTATAATTGATATTTCTACTATACTTTTTAATTAGCACAGTCCTGGCCTCAGCATCTCTTACAGTCTTCTGAAAAAATAGTGGTAAAACTTTATACATTGTATTAGGAGGAATATTAAATTAACATCTCCTTATAGCCACTGCTGGAGACAAGCCACTTGCCCAGACGAACCTTTCTTCTGCCTCAGTCTGTGGATCCTTACGTCTGAACAAGCAGAGGATTCGGATATACAAAGCGCTTGAACAGGTTAGTGCAACAACATGCACAATGGAAAGGCGTCCGTAACAGCCCTAGTGAACACAAAGACACTGGTTAAGTAGCCCAAGATATTCCTTTTTAAATAGTCAGTTGTGAGTGAATCGGTGATGACTCGAAGAAAACAACCTTCTTGCCTCCCTATGAGAAGTCAAGCACACGGCAGCCAGGGTTGCCCCAACAGGAACTCTGGCAGGTAGCTTCTTCCCAGGATTAGCAAGTCATTCTCTGCTAGAGGGAAAAGGAGAGAAAGGAAAGGGAGAAAGGAATAAAATGTCTACAGTTTATTCTACATGTTTACTACACCATCCCCAGGCCCTTCCCTTCAGAGGTGAGGGAAATAAAATGTGAATGGGAATTACTAGGGCATAGATCTTCTAAATTATAACAGTATTTTGCACAGGCCCTCCTAATTATTTACTTCATGGGGTGGATCCGCCTGCTAGCTAGCCTAAAAGAACAAGGGGAGTAGATGCCTGCTGGCCCTGCTGCCCCTTAGGTCTAAAGGAAGAAGGCCCATCACCAGAGAATCTATTTTCTGTTTACCGGGGTGGTTACAAACCTCTCCAGTCCCTTACTTCCTTCTCAGCCTTGCAAAAGGGTAGGTGTTAGCAAGTTTAAAGTTGCAGCTTAAATTAGTCCCCTACATGCTGTATTCAGTGGCGATACAAACACTGACTAGCTAACCCATGCAGGACCATGGCTACCAACCAGCCACCACCTCCTACGCAAAGCACCCTACTCGGTAACTCCCTCGTCCCATGCTGTTGTCAACTTGCTTCACTGCATGGGCACACCTTACACATCAAATTAGCTGAAGAGAAGGTAAGTCGAGTGTGGATAACCCTGCAGCAAAGCCACTGCATCCTGTTAACCGCTGCAAGGAGGCAGGGAGGCTGTATTGAACAGTGCTAGCTGCAGCAGCCGCTTGGGAGTCTGCTGTGCGTGCAAAGACACTTCAGAGCTCTTCACACATTGTGAGCTAATGACTGGTGATTTCATTTATCCTCATTCTGATAACAAATAACAACTCGAACTTAGCACTTGCAGCTGACTGGACTCCAACACAATTTTTAACAATGCCTTTTTTAACTCCCCGGTGGAGCACAACTGTTTAGATTTCCTTCCTTTGTATTCTCCTATCATTTTAATTAGGCTGAAACACAAAAGCTATATATTAATGCGTGTCATTCCAGTATTGCAAATTTTTTATCAATCTATATATGCAAAAGTTTATCTCAAAAACTGCATTGCCACCAGAAATCAAATCCAACAGTTTTACCCTGCTGACCCAAGTTTCATTACCAGAGAAATGATTATGGAGAGAGGCGAAAGCAGAGAAGAGGAGCACTATTAAAAGGCACCACTCAAGCACCTACGTGGTAACACCACCAGCTAGGAAGTCAGCTCTAACACAGAAAACCGTCAAAGACTTTCAGGTTCTGGGAAACTGTATTTAAATTGGGTTTTTACTGTATGCAGAAATGGAGCTGATGGAATCTCCAAATATGGTTCTCATTAATGTCTGTTATTAATTGTCCGTTTAGTTTTTGGCCATTTCTCTGCTTAGGAGGTTCTGAACTTGGGGATAGCCCATCAGGCTGCCCATCAAGCACTTCACGGCACCTTTCTACGGGCACAGTTATCTCCACGTGGGGTAACTTCTCCTTTTGTACCACTCTGAACTAAATTTCACTTTCTGCAGCCCCATGTGCCACTGGAAACAGGCAAGCGAACACCCTTCGGCCAGGCTCGGTGGCAGGCGAGGCTAAACCTCTCCACTTCCCACCCGGCCCAACGTTGCCCTGCGAGTGGCTCCATCAGGGCCGGGGGATAATTTGGCGGCTGTTTCCCCTGCCACTTGCCTGCCTGCTTTTTGACGATGGGTCTTGCGCGCGCCTTGGTGTGACACGTCTCCTCGTAAGGCCTGACTAGGGCTGAGCCCACCGAGGGGCTGCTGAGGTAACCCTGCCAAATCCCGACGTTAAGAAGGTCAGCCATTTTAATAATTCATTCTTCCCTGAAGAAGCTTTAGCTCTCTGACTGCCTTCTCGCTTTATGGCTCCAGGTCTTTTTAAAAAAAAATCTGCAATTACAAACCCATTTCCATACCGTTTTTAAGGCGACCGCTT
>NW_008825564.1:917760-926042 GCF_000699105.1 Pygoscelis adeliae | reverse complement strand
CCCCCCCGCCCCATCATATTGCTTTTTTGCAATAGGGCAAAAAAATCCATTTAGACTAAATTTTCCATTCGCCCTCCAAGCCATTACGCAAGATGTTACTGTAAAGTTTGCCAGTATTTGCTCTTGAGTATCAAAACAGTAAGTTACAAATGCAGGACTCAATCTGTTCCTGAGCTAACATCACTGAAATGAACCTAATTAAACCAGGAAATCATGGGTCGTGCGGGATTACACGAAAAACAACTTTGTTTTGCAAAATTAGAGATAGCACATAGCGATCTCCAAAGACGGCAGTCTGCTGTTTTGACAGCGCTCTAGCAATAGGTGATAAAATTATGCAGTGGACATAATTAGTTTCTTATTTTTATACCACCCAACCCAGCTCCCGGATTCCACTTTTACAAACAAAGTTATCTCCATTTTATCATAGAAAACCACATTTATTTTAATATTCGCAACCTTTTAAGTTCAGCATTGTTTAATTCGGATAAAAGGAGGAGACGTCGAGTCTAAATGAGATCGGGTTTAAAAGAGCTAGAACAAACTTCTTCCCTAGGGCCAGGCTTTCAAAGCCAGTGCTGTTAAGACTTTCTCACTCGAGCATGAGGTGGTGGTATCGAGTCTGAGGTGGTGGTATTCAGCACTGTCTTATTCGAGGCCATTTAGATTTTGGAACCGCAAGCCAAAACTAAGAGCACAAACATAAGCTACCATGTTTGAAAATTTCCATCCTTTTTCTTTTCATTGCTTTCCTTTCTGCACTGAAATGTTGAAACCCTGAGCCCTCAAAAAAAAAAAAAACAACCCACACCAAAATTTCATTTCTGTCAACAGACTGGAGGGAAAAATCTTGATAATATTTCATAGGGCTGACATGTCCTCATTCTGGTGTTCCAGCTGTTGAAGACGAATTGTCACACTCCTACACATTTTCAACATATTGATTCTGATTTATTAAACCGGTATGTTTGCAAGCTATTATAGAAGACTAAATTTTATCCAAATTACTGTTCAGCATTGGGGAAATGGGGAAACAGAGTTTAATACACACGATATTATACACTACCCAGAGATTGTGTGCTTAAATGATTTTTAATTAATAATACTAAATTGTTATTTATTCTGTAGTTGAACCACAAATATGCTTCTTGGCATTCTAGATATTAATATTTCAGGCTATTCTGACTGGTGTGGTATGCTACATTTTAGTTTAGTTTTCCTTCCATGGGCAAATGTCATCCCTAGGAAAAAGTTTTCCATCTGATAAAAGTTGATGTGAATTTCAAATGAGATTTTAGAAATTATTTTTGTGATACTGACTTAAAGCTCCTACTCCCAGTATGACTGGTTTACTTTGCTTGCAAGAGCACAAATACTGTATAAAGCCTGTACATCAGAAATTATGAATTCTTTTTTTGCCTTTGCTTTCATCTGCCCACCTCCAGGACACATCTTACGCATCCTTCCCCACTTTAATAGACGTAAGTATTTAGAAAAAGATACGAGTTCAAAATGAAGGAGAGATGAAGGAATTTGTGGGAAGCTGGAAATTGCAGATTTTTATCTCTGTACCATCTGGATACCCCTGGGTTTTCATGGGCAAGCTGGTACCTTCCCTTGCTGTAGCCGCTCCAGGGTCCCAGTGAGTTTGAGCCCTGCTTGCTCCCCCCTTGGAGCACCGTGCACTTTACACGTTGTTTTGCAACCACCACCTCATCAAGGAAAAAAACATTCCCTGAGCATGACTTGGCTCCCCTCCGCTAAACCTTGTCACATCCTGAGAAGGGAACATCCTCTCTGTTTGAAACCCATTGCCCTACATGAAAAATCAGAGAAGAATCAAAAATTTATTATAATCAAGTCAAAAGTATATGGGGCTACTCACTGAAGTCTTAAGAGCAGTATCAGGGAACAAGCAAGCAAAATCCAAGTCTACTTTGGGAACTTTGCCACCTTCTCTTTCCATAAGTTTGAAGAAAGTCTGAGATAAAGGATTTCCCAGAGACTGACAGCAATAAGAGGCAGCCGGATAAGATATTTAGAAATAGAAACACACGCACCCATTATGAAAACTGCAAAAAGTACTTCTGGTCATTAGATGTATTAATAGCATCCTTATTAGCCTCTTATCTGCCTCAGAGAAACACTGCAAAAATGGTCTCGGGAACAATAGCAAACGTGCTACACAGGTTGACAATATTTCTGTTGATGTACAAGCATGTTTCTTCTCCCTCCATCTCCCTTGGCCCTCAAATTAGCCTGTAACTTACTCCTCATTTCATATAATTGCTTGCTGTTACCTCTGCTGCACCGAACACTCAGGAAGCGAGAACGTGTCCTCCAAACACCATAAACGCTAAAGCTTCAAGCGATGCCCATGTGAACATGGTGTAAAACCCCACAGCCCATACTTCAGGAGGCAGAGCTGTAACTGCTGACCACGAGGAATGTAACACCACCACGGGGAAAGAAAATGCCTCCCTGGCTTGGTTTCCACCAGGTGTCAACTTTTATGGGTCCTATTCCCATTTAGCTACTTTATAAAATGCTCACTGTGTTAGAATCAGGTTCACAGTCAAAAAGACAAAGTCATAGCAGCAGATGTTGTACAAGTACTACTGATAAGAGATTTTACATGTGCATGTCAACTACAAAGAGCAGTGGCTAGTAGAAGATACAGTAAACATAGGATTTTCCCTCCCTGCATGGTCCCAGACATGCACATACCCATACTTGCTTAAGTGCAGCACTAAAAAACCTAGATGGGGGAGGAATGGTAATTGCAGGAACCTTGGGGAATTAAAAAAACTGACCTCAAAAGACAGAGAGCAGGGCAGTTCAGCTGGCTGCTGAAAGAATAAATAGTGCATCAGCAACTGAGATGGCTAGGAAGAATTGCTATTCAGCTGCATCCAGGAGAAGGAAAGTTATGCTGCAACTAGGAGAGAGGGCAGACAACAGCCTGAGTGCTGAAAAGCACAAAATCCTTAGACTTCTTGGAATTAATTATTTTCACATATATTGTCTCATTTTCAAATTTTTGTTCAGCATGTTGAATATTTGGGTGCAAGGCAGAGGATGGTAAAAGGAACAAGACTCTCCTCGTTGTTATGCTCTCAGAGCTGAGGCCAGCTCTGTTTTTTCCTGTGAAGGTACTACTGGCAAGAGCACATTAGCTTCTGTCCTACTCTCAGAAAACTCCTGGTGCTGTGTTCTGGAGAAAGAAAAGAAAAAAGGGAAAAGAAACCTCACAAAGCATGCAAGCTACTCAAATTCTTTTGGGCTCAGACGCCTCAAACATCAGATCTGAGCCTGCTGGAAATCTGGACTTTGCACTTCCAATTGCATTGGCTCCGACACCCAAGTAGGGGCGAGAAAGAAATTTCCATTTCAATGATTTTAGCACAAAATATTGAGTAATGCCACTAAACTCCAGTTTAAAAAGAAAAAAAAAAAAAAACACAAAACCAACACCCCACCCCCATCTGCTTCCTGTAGAAAATCTCAATGCTTCGTTATAAAGCTTCTGGCAGAGAGCTGAAAACTTCTTGGGTTTTCAATGAGGCTTGGGGTTGTCAAGTTTAATGGTGTTCTAGTCATGTTTGGGACAGAAGTTTAGGTACCGTGGGAGCGGGACTTCCTGGAAGAAAGTTAAGACGTCCAGGCAATTTCTATCACTGGAGTTAGCATTTTTAAGGACTCACCTTTCGTATTTAAGCACCTACGGTGGAAGCTGGGGGCTTACGTCCCACTGCTGACTCTAACCCCGAGTTGCCCACAAGGATTTCTGCATCTTTCCTTTAGATTGATGTACGCGCAGCAGAGTGGCAAAGATGTTATGATAGTTTGACTCCTAGTCAAATTTTATTTCTGACAGGTTAAAGGCAGAATAAGTAAATCACTGTCATGTCTCTAAGAACTTTTTTTTTTTTTCTGTTTCCCATGTCTGTTTTGACAGCCTATCCTGCTCTCAGCCTAAGAGGATGAGTTGTATAAAAAAGTTACAGCCTGTCACAATCTTGAAAATAATTTGCTGGGTATCATTTTCCTCCCCTTGACTATCCAATGTGTTTCTCTCTCATGATTAAATAAGGCAACAAAAGTAATAAATATGTTCATTAACATTTAAAAAGTTGATGCAATCCAAGGAGTCTTTCTATATGACTGGTTTGTTGTAAGAAATGTTAATTTATCACATATCCCAGCTGGAGAATAGTTTATCAGGCAGGGTTGGAAACTTGCTCCCTTATCAACACAAAATGCTTCCAGGGCAGAAAACAAAAGCAATGCTGTAGGAGGCAGTGGAAAGAGCAAGGAGAATTTAGGCAGACTGATAGCAAGTCAAGATGGAATTTGGCAATCACACTAGATCTCAACAGCAGCTCAAACTTAATGATCCCAAGTTTCACTTTACGTCTTCTACAAAAGACATTAAATATGAACAAAGTCAATGGTTACAGCACGATTAAGTAAAAAGATATGGTACCCAAAGCGATGCAGAGGTCAGACTTGAGAGAGGGGAAAAAACTAAAACCCGAAGCCCCACATGTAGCAATGTATTGCCTCGCCTCCAATCTTTAATTTTTTTTCTTTTTTTTTTGCTTTTGAAAATCGGACAAAGGAAAACCAAGTAGGTGTTACGCAGTTAATTAAGCCCTCTTGTGTAAATTCATTTAGCAGTATTATGCATACTAAGACATCTCATCTCAGGACACAGAGGGCTGTGTGCAAGTTTAAAATCATTAACTATTGTTATCCGATAACAACCCCCAAACCTGTGACATCCAAGTTTATTTAAACTGAAAGGGTTACAAACATGAAAGCCAAGCACTCCGACTCTTCTCAGGCTTTCCTTCATTGTAACACCAGGCAGAAGGGCCTTGGACTCTTCATAAAATGTTTGGCAAACAAAAGCCCTGTTAATTGACAAGCTATTGCTTTTACTGCTTCCTACCACAACTTGTGGGAATCTTTTAGACCCAAATCAATTCCGCACACAAGCGTTCCCACGAGATGCCACACGCATTCCCATTTGAAGCCACTTACAAGTGCTACAGCCGTCTCACATAAAAACCTTTGTCTTCACCGGGCACTTCTTGAAACCACGTGCAACCCTTTCATCCCCTGCTGGCCAGCAGGTTCTTTTTTGTTTGTTTGTTTGCTTACTTTAACCAGGTTCTTTGTTTTCTGCCGTCTTACTGCTTTGTTTTCCTTCCAAGATAGTTCCTTGCCTTTGCAAGGAGTGAGTTATAGCAGAGATATTTGCAGTCGTCTTCACTGCAGCCCAATGCCAATAAAAAATAGTCCCCTCATCAGAGGCTGCCTGTTAACAGCTCTCCTTTATTGTTAAAGCTCTGTGTACTTAATTCTTCTTTGTCAATAAGAACAATCAATCTCAGCCTGCTAATTAGGAAAAGTTTAACGAGACGGGACAGACACCCGACAGCATCAGCTCTGTTCCTTTGCTCGCAAGAACTACAGCAACCTACACTCGAGGTATAAGCCTCTATTATCACCGTTTAAAAGTGGTCAACCTGCATTATTTTTTTCTTTATATGCTTTAGGAGTGCAAAATCCATCCTGCTCTGTGCATTCATTTCCTTTAAATGATACGATGTCCCGGACACTTCTTCTCTGTACTGCAAGAGGTTGTTCATGCAATGCACAGTTGGAGGGCGTGTGTGTTAATCAGCATTTACTTAGGCCTTTCAGGTACCCAGGAAGTTTTAAGTCTTCCATGGCTTCTAGTATCACTTAATTCATTAATTATCGCAATACCATCTTGGATCATCAAACTGGAAAGACAGTCTCTGTCTAAACAAGAGCCTTATAAAGGCAGAGCTCCTTCCTCCAACTCCTCAGCATTTCTACCCTTCTTTTCCAGCAAGAAAAATTCCCCACAGAAATCTGCCAGATCACCCTTTTATCTTTCTTCACATTCTTCTTCCGCACTCTCTTCTCTTGGGGACAGGAATACATGTCCTTATGATATAAAGCACAATGGGCACTCATCTTTGGTGGCCATAGATGCCCTCTCAGAAATAACAACTTGGTAGTGCTACCTATGTAAAATGATGCAGAAGAAGGGAGAACAACAGCTGGAGGTAACCCCTCTGACTGCACAGCCAGAGGAGCATGGACCATGCTGAAGTTTGTTTGAACTGGATCTTTGCACTTACATGAAGGTAAGTTTGAACTGGATCCTGAAGAGCAGAAGGGGTGAGCAAAGGGCTCTGAGGAAGGAAGGGATATGAAAAAGATGCTGCATGTTCCGGGCTTATGATCCTTAAAGAGTCACCTAGATCTTCAGGAAGCTGCTCAATACCTCTGCTCCCCTAGAAATGTGCCCAAACTGGGCACAGTCTCTCGCTGCACAGAAAGACTCCTTCAATCCTCACCAAAATTAAAAGTATGACGAAGGGTTTCTGCAGCCTGAGCTGGGAACACGCTCGAACTAGGTGAGCTAGGAAGCTCTGCAGGTAGGAGAGGTGTAGGATGAAATTCAAATATCCACAGAGGGAGGAAATGAGACCTTGCCACAGAAAGATGCTTTCTAAAGTCTGAGATTTGAAGTGCTTATGAATATGAATAATTTACACTGAATAATTACACTGTATTATGCTCACTTGCATTGCTATTCCAGAGTTTACTTGTTTTTACTTGTATGATTAATTTTATTTTGAACTTTACTCCATGACTTTTATTAAAATTATTTTAAACTTTTTCTCAGACAAATTTTTTGAGAAAATTTTTGCATTCTTTGAGAGAAAACAAAAGAAAGAGTAAAAATGGCTATGCATGTCAATGAGAGAAAAGAAAAAACCTCACATTGTTTTCTAACCAATTTTTTTTTAAATGTCCAAACTATTTTTTTTTAACTTTGATATTTCCAAAATTAAAGGAATTTAATATTTCAGACATGGCACATGCTGTGTACAATCCCCATGGAAGTGGGTATACTTTTTGAAGTCTGAAGAAAATCAGATAAAGAAAGAAAGAATAACAGGACACTGTCTATATCTCTATGCTGCATTATTTTTCTTGCTGAAGTTCAGCACATGCCAAGTCCTTGCTCTTCCACACCTACCTGCACAGCCATACTTCTTCACCTACCTGGAAGATTGTGTTTTTATTAGGCTAGTCAGAAAACCAAACTTTCTAGCCTTGAAAAAAATCTGCAGACAAACTTATGGGTGGTTCCCAGAGAGAGATGGTGAGCACGCCTCCACATCCCATTTCTGAATGCTTACTGCTCTCCATTTGCATCCACCTGTAAGCCAACCACTTCTACGTATGTCACTAACTTTGAGAAAGTGAACACTCCTCCTACCAAAAGACCAACTCTTTGCTTTTCCACCCCTGACTACAACTCTTCGTCTACGTTTCTTAGCCCCCGAAGTGGGGACAGACAGTGTCTGCTGGAGTTTGGAGCTGAATCAAAGCAGCTGGAGTACAGGGAAATTTGGGAAGATCAGTGTTTGGCACTGCAATGAGGATGGAAATTTGAATTTGGACATAGCTTCTGCTACCAGCCTTCACTGAGGATACATTTAATTGCGTGTTCCCCTGAGTTTCCCACTAGACTGGAGTACATCCCCCGCAGTCCATTGTGGTGGGAACGTATTTCAGCAGCTCCCAGTATCTGTTAAAGCCAAGCCGTCAAAGCAGTATCAGGGTGCTTTATCACCCAGCTGACTGCAGGGGCAGGATCCATCTCAGCTATCTTTAGCCATCTCAGAGTCCAGGGAGCCGGGCAGGCTCCCCCTGTAGTTAGTGGAGGAAGATAGGCATCTGCACAGAGTAATCCATCCCACATCTCTCTTTATTAACTGAAGAGCAGCCCAGATAAGTAGCTCAGACCAGACACATTACTTCTGAATAGCTGGAGCTAGACAAGATGAATTCCACCCTCAGTGTCCAAAACACTAACATATGTAGTTTCTCATTACTTATCACAGTTGCAATGCCTGTTACTCATTGTTTTATGAAAAGATTTCCTCGGTGCGATTTCCTTTTCTTTGTGCAAAACTTTCATTATGCAGTTTTTGCACCCTAGCACTCAGGAACATAAGTGACAAGACATTTCCTGCACAGACCCACGCGTACACCTGCAGGCCAGGAGCTGTGTGCATCTTGAGTCCCTCTGAGCACGCCTGAGCAGTGGTGTAAAAGCCCCTGATGATGCAAAGGGGATTGAGCCAAGGATGCTTTTAAATTCAGCTCTCCAAGGGCCCCAAACCCCCGTGCTCTGCTTCCAGCCATTTGTGTTTCACTTGCTTCAT
>NW_008825564.1:916503-917747 GCF_000699105.1 Pygoscelis adeliae | reverse complement strand
GAGCGGCTAAGAAGCAAAATGATGCTGCTTGGGGACAAAACGTGCATGACCACCCTGCCAAAGGTCGTCCCCACGACATGCCTCCCTGCAGGACAGACAGACGGCGCGACCCTTCCCTCTCCCGGCCCTCAGCCATCCCAGCAATGCCGTAATCCAGCCCCCAACTGTTTCCCGAGCTGGTCTGCTCCCCTTCTCCCTGCGGGGGTGTGAAGGAAGACGGGTCCTGGGCTGCGTCATCTCCATAGTGCTGTGCGCTCTCAGCGTGGCGGTGCCTCGTACCGCCGCATGCCTCGCATGCCGAAACGCGCAGCCGCCCATGGTCTGGGTAACAGCGGTGTGAGTCAAAAGGGTCTAGTTATAAGTTCGGATACTACCATTCAAAGATAAGCTTCTCCATGGTTACCACTCTCACGCAAGGTCACTTTCCTGCCAAACCTCCTCTCCTCCCTCCCTGGCTCGCTCTCCTTCCCTCTCCACTATTTTTTTTTTCCCAAATGTGCTGCATCAAAAGAGAAAATGAAAACATTTAAGATAATCATAGTCTGACTATTTTAATGCAGGCTGTAGGAAAGGAAACATGTAAGCCAAGTGCTCTCGCTGTGCAAGCAGAAACACACTCTTGACCTCATAAAAGTAGTGTCTGAGAAATAACACTTGATTAAAGCAACCAGTCCTTCATTTAAGTAGGTGCTTATGGTAGGGAAAATATCCAAGGTTTCTCTAGAACAGGCCGCTGGCCTATCACGAAAAGCAGGAACAGGCCAGACAGATGAATTGTTGTGAGACAGCTGGGTTTCAGCCGGGGTGCAAGGAGATCCCTATTATCCCATCCACCTTTCTTACACAAATGCCTCTCCCCAGAGAAACCGAGTCATTAAAAGCCAGCTCGTTCACTCCTGACAGGCAATATGCATTGAGTGAGAGGTGATTCATTTTCATTTTCAGCAAGAAATCTTAGTCGCCCCAAGAAGCGGCTTGCTCAGGAGAGCGGTAATGGAATACAGGGCCTTTCATCTCTGCCTCACCACCACCATGAGCGCGGCCTGGCTCGGTAGCAACCCAAAAGTTATTAGCTAATGGGCTGTTTTGGTGACCTACATGAAATGAGTTTGGTGGGTTTGGTCCGGTTTTCACTAGACAATAACTAGGACCACAAGTGGTGTTAAACAAACCGTATTAACGAGTTGAACACATGATGGGTAAGGACTGAGTGAATTGCCCACACATAGCTGTGCCATTGCTTT
>NW_008825564.1:905711-916465 GCF_000699105.1 Pygoscelis adeliae | reverse complement strand
GGCCAGTCTGCTCCGCCAAGACGGGGATCGCCAACTCCTAAGATCCCCACTTTGTTCTCATTTGCACAAGCAATGTGTGTTAAAAACAACAACAACAACAACAACAACAAATCTTAACAACCATTTTGCATTCTTAAGGAGCTCAGTAGTATCTAGTAGGTACCACTTTGAACTGAAAATACTACTAACTTGAACTACCAAAGAGCTTTCCAAAGATTGGGCCCCATAGTCCAGGCCTGCTGACTTTTGAGTGCATCATTTTGCAACTGTAAAATTCCTTTTTTGTAAGTAATTCCTTATTTAAATACATTTAACGAGTGTGGGACAGCCCTACATCTCCCTTGGAAAACAAACCCCAGCCATCCCTCCTTACTTTCTTCCTGTCCAATGCTGCCTGCAGTCCCAGCCTGAGCTACCCCCGGGACAGTGATGGCCTATGGAGTCCAGAATAATCCACTGTTAGAAAAGCTTGCTCCCAAGTAAAATGCAGAATTCACCCTGAAGTGAAGGTGTCTTGAATCCTTACACCACCACCCCCTCCAAAATACCTTGACACTAATTTGTGCCACTTCCTCTGCCGTGTTTCCACAAAAGACTCATTAAATAGTTACAATTTCAAATCCCAGAAAAATCTAATTTGGGGTGAGGAGCTACCTTTCATCTGTTAAAGCCTGCACAAGTTACAGCACATCACACACAAGCCTGTTCCCATCACATTGCATGACTAGATAGGTATCTTTAAAGAAGACATCCACCAACTGCTTAGATAAGAGATTCAGTGGGGACCCATTCCCCAAAGGGAATGGATGTAAAGCAGGTAGCAAACCACTATCACAGCCCTGAGGATGCCCCCATTATTTGCTTCCAATTTAAATTACATAGGAATTAGCATGGGCCCAAATTCTGAAGGAAATGGGCAAGAGGCAGTAAAAAAAGGCATTGCAGAGAGAGGGAGGGAAGGTCAGGTGCAGCTTACACACATATGGTGCTTCTTTTACTGTTGGTAAGATTCAGAATTAGAGCTGGACATTTTATACAGATGTCATTAACATCCAATGTTAAGACCGTCTTTCTTGGAAGGATCGTTGAGCCTCTTGCTTGAAGCTTTAAATCTTTTACTATCAGTAGCTGATGTGTTTCCTCCTCTAAGGTACCTGGGACTGGTAACTGCCAAGGAAAGACCCTCAGGTCTGACCCTATATACCCTGTATTTCTTTATCTTTTCTCCCCCAGATACACATACACACACACACACACACACACACACACACACGTGCTCTTCTCAGCACAGTTGCTTTTGTTATTTAGGGAACAAAGGAAAGTTGATCAAGGAGATATTGGCACGCCAACAACTGGGCAATAGGCAGTATCTGTACAGTACTTAGGAAAGAGCAAAGCACAGCCCATAAAGACTCAAGCATGTCTCCACAGACTTCTCAACCATTCAGACCTGCCTTCCCCTGCCCCTGAGGAACAAGGAAAGCCAGAGTGTAAAGCTATTGCTTTACACCTGAAGTTGAAGTGAGAGGGGGACCCACTGAGTACAGAGGGAGCAATGTTCCTCAGCCTGGGACAGGAGGCATTCAGCAGAGCAGGAGCCCAGGGCATATATCACCGTGACATGTGTGACGGCGTATTTTCATTATTACAGGATTAAAACTAAAAAAAAAACCACCAAACCCAAAACAAACAAAAAAAAAAAACCACCTGAGCAGCCTAATTCTCCACAGTAGCAGTAATGATTTAGTGTAAATTAATTTTGCAGATTACCAGGATTTTTTCCTGCAAAACAGTCCAAGTTCTCTGCAACATCTTCATTAAATGTGTGTGTCTATGTATAAATACATATTATTTTTTTAATTCTATCCTTCTTGCCTCCCTTTTTTATTTTATTTTATTTTATTTTCACGATGCAGGACAGCTGTGTCTGGTACTGATGAAACTCTTGGCATTCTACTGAAATGTAAAGTTCCCCGGTCTTGCATTTTCTGCTGATAACCAGCCCATAGATTGCAACAAAAGCAGTGATTTGAACTTTGCATTTTACTGGTCTGTCAGATCACACCAATGCAGTCAAAGTTATCTGCCCCAATTCATACAGCATTATCTTTTAACTTAATGGAAGTGAAAGAGAAGCCTGTGCTCATTACCCAAAGGATGCAATTATTACTTCCTCTCTATATTGTTGCTAGTGAAGGATAAAATCCAGGATATGACCTTTTCATTAAGTGTCAAGCCAAAATCCACCTGGGACAGCCTAAGGAGGCTACCCTCATCCTTTCACTCAGTAATTCACAGCAAAGGCCCTTGCCACATACAGCTGAGAGGAATCTTTGAGAAAGATCAGTTTAAGGTAACATCTAACAAATGCTGATCAATAGATGAAACGCCAAAAGCTTTGTCTCCTCCTGCATGATCCCATCACAACAAAAAAAAGCAACATTAATTTAACACATCGAGCCTCTCCCAAATATCCTGCTCTATCTGCGCACGGTGTGAGGTCACAAAAAAAGACAATAAACAGAGAATATGAGTGATATAATGTATTAGTGCAGTAAAATCTTCAATAGAAACTTGAACTCCAAGAATGCATAATAGTGTTGAATTCCTTATATTTTTTGCTTTGTTATGGCAATAATAACATGCCTTTTGAAGTTCATACAGGGAGATACTATGCCAAAAGGCAAATACTTACAATACAAGAGCACTTGGTACATTTATTTCCTTCAGGCCTAAATTCTTCTCCTTCATTGTAATGTCTCCCTTCAAATATACAACCTGGAAAACAGCATTTGAATAAGTTTAGCTCAGGATAGCACACTGCCTTTTCCCTGTAACACACCCCACCATAGGACAATATGAATAGTAAATCGTACCATCCTCTCTGATACAAATCACTTCAGAATCCTTTACAAAGGCCTTGAGAACACCCAAATATCTTTTGGGGGAAAGAAAGCATCCTTCTACAGCAGACAAATTTGCACCAGTGAAGTTAAGGCTAAGTCAGGTCTTCCATTAAGTGGCTTTGAAACACTTTTCTAAGCTGTTTGCTTTTTACTACTCGTACTTACTCCCGGAGTTTATATTAGATGTTGGCAGAAATTATAACAAATTAGAACATAATAAACTCATTATATCACAACTGGAGCAGCGCTTACCTACAAAACCTCTGTTAAAATTAAATTAGCCTATAAAACCAGGTTAATCTGCCACCGTGCTTCACAAACGCAACCCACTCCCCTTCAAAAAGTGAGTCTCCTTTAGGATTACTCTTACACTTCCCCTCCTGACAAAATCCCAGTCATCAGCCAGGCAAACCCAGCTGACAGACCCTCTGAAGAACAACGTAAATACATATGAACAACGTAAATACATACGTGGCTACTGCCACAGGCTATTGCCTATGCATTCGCCAGTCTGCATGTCCTCTACTAAAAAATACAAAGCATGCTCTTGTGTCATTTAGTGCATTGCAAGCCACTGGCCCACATTTTAGTAACTTGTCAAGTACAACGGAGAAGTTAGAGGCAACCTCCCAGATAATGTCGGTTATCATTAGAAATACAGTTGCACATGTGGAACAGCATCTTCCCATGAAATCTCACCTGGACACACAGGGCAACACATTCCCATGAGTTTGGAAGGGTTTTTGCAATGAACAACACACTGTACCTCTGACTCTACTATCACTCCTTCCTGAAAAAGAAGCAGATCAGACATGTTCATTGTTAGCGTTGTCGTTGCTTTAACAAGCAAAAATCCACAATTACCAGCAGTACAATTAAAGCACGGCACATGCTGCCGAGCACTGGATTTCAAAACGTCTCTTCTTTCTGTACCTGCTGCCTGGTATCAGGATTCAGGTTAATCCACAGTCAAAAGACCCACTTGAGTGTCCCTGACTCCAGACACAGGATGTGCCTTAAAATGCATCAGGTAAGAAACCAAGCACCTTCTTAGGAGAAGGAATCCTGCTTTATCAGGAATCCTTAGCCGCAGTAATCTGCCATGCAGGTCTGGTGAAAACAGGCCAGGCACAAGGCATTCTCGTCCCTCTCCCCTTGGAGGAAAAAAGACTTAGAAAGCAGATAAAAGCATCTTGTTCTGTAGAGGGGAGACGCTTATCTTTGATGCTTTGCGTGATAAGTATTAGTAAATTAACATTTCCTGTACTTCTTGGTCGAGAAGTCAAGAGTCCTCCTGAACAAATCTGGGTGTGAGGATCTGTGCACAAAAGGCTGCTACTTTTTTTGTAGCTTGCAGCTTTGCATTTGGAGGCAAGGGAAACCTGTTTTTTAAATGTGTGGATCTAGGGTAAACAGGATCACCCAGTTTTACATTTAGACACTAAAACAGGCAATAAAGAATTGATCATTTCATGTAGCTAGTAGTGATCAAAGTATCTAAATTCAAGCTGTGAGTATCTTTTCATTAAGTGCAAGGATACAGAATACTGCTGCTCCAACTTCATTCTTCTCAGTGCACTTGTCTTTAAAAACATGGGTGAATTTCGTAGAGCAGAAGTATCACAGAAAAAGAGAAAAATCTTGAAACCCTTTTCTCCTATTTGTAGAAGCTCTTCATACTCATTCATCTCTCTTCTTTCCAACAGTTGTGATTCTTAGTAGCTGCCTGAGTGTTATTATTAAAACTGGATCAAATTATCAGCAAAAATTGCAGATCTATTCACAGACAGAAACTAAAATTACCTACATAATTACTTGTTTTGTGCCTGAAAATGGACAATCTTGCAAATGTTATGGTTGCAGATAGGTAATCTACCAAAAATACCACTGTGTTAACAGCACAGGAGCCCAGGAAAAGAAGACTTGGTTGTGGGTTTCTCTTAAAGAACATCCCCGGTAAAACCCATGGCCACATACAGACAAAAGTGTCCAATTACTAAAATAATAATTTGTATCTCAGAAAAGGCTTAGCATGCTGAAAAATGAGGACTTACTTCAAGGTCAAGACAGCAAGAAATGGCAAGGCTGCGTACCTCTCCTTCAGCAACGTTTGGGTACTCAAGTCATATAAAACCTATCCTTCTGAATGTTCGGTTATAGCTGGCCACATCTGAGTGGATTTAAACTACTCTGAACGCAAATTCTGTATTGTGCTTTGGGTATAAAATATTTCATGTCGTTCGGATTGGGAAAAAAAGGCTCAGAATTTCATGGGAAAAGCTCACAACGCAATAACCACGATGCTGATGACATCCTTACCTGGCACTGGTATGTAACACAGGGATTGCTAGGGAGGTGCCATTTCATAGAGCTGTTGTACGTATTTCCTCCAAAACTGCAATCTAGAGGAAGAGAGAGAAGCACATCAGTTAGGCTGAACGCAATCATCCTGTGGGAGGCTGCTGATGAGGATCACAGAGCAGCATCCTAAATGCGACCCATCCTCTCCCCTGGGTTAACAGAAGAAGTAGAGCTGAGAGCTGGGACTGACAAGAAGGATCGTGCTGGAAGCAACCCCCCCACCTCAGATGTCTGCTCCTGGCGCATGACTGTCCAAACTCCTTACAAACTATGACCATTCAAGACAAACCAAAACCAGTGACAATTTACCTAAAAATGGATGTTGGTGGCTATTCTGCTGTCCACACAGGAGCTGCTCAGCCACCCATGCACTGGAGCGGGGACAGGGAGAAGAGAGGGTAAGAGAAGAGCTGGAAGCATTCCTCATCCAGCCTGGCCGAGCTATCCTCATCCATTAACCAAAACCCTCGGGAGAGCTCTTCAGCCAGCACAGCTCAGCATGGATGCACTGACACCGGCAGAGCTACCCCTTCTTTATACCTTTTTCGCTTTCATGACAGAAGGGATCAACATCCACATACAGTACAAGCCATCAGGCTCTCTGTGGGTGGTGAATCTCTGAGTGGGGACATTTTGCAGTCCCACGGGGTTTGGCTTTATATGTCTTTGTGTGTTACATGACAACTTTGTTAACAGAAAATAGGTCGGTTTGCCCATGCGCAGGATCGGCAAGCATTTTTTGTGCAAAATGAAGTTTCATTGAGCTGTCTGGAAAAAAAAAACCCACACGATAATTTTCACATTTTTTATTACATGTTCCTACTAGTTTCCTTCCCACTCTTTCACTGTTTTCTGGTATTTTGCAAAAGGGAAAACCAAAAAGGAACACAAAGAAAAGAATAAAATATCTCACCAGAAAAGCAAAACTAGAAAAGACATATTAAGTGGAAATAAAATATTTGTTTTAAAAGAGTTAGGGTGAATCTCTGAGTGGGGACATTTTGCAGTCCCACGGGGTTTGGCTTTATATGTCTTTGTGTGTTACATGACAACTTTGTTAACAGAAAATAGGTCGGTTTGCCCATGCGCAGGATCGGCAAGCATTTTTTGTGCAAAATGAAGTTTCATTGAGCTGTCTGGAAAAAAAAAACCCACACGATAATTTTCACATTTTTTATTACATGTTCCTACTAGTTTCCTTCCCACTCTTTCACTGTTTTCTGGTATTTTGCAAAAGGGAAAACCAAAAAGGAACACAAAGAAAAGAATAAAATATCTCACCAGAAAAGCAAAACTAGAAAAGACATATTAAGTGGAAATAAAATATTTGTTTTAAAAGAGTTAGTTTATTAATGCAGAATTGTTTCAATTAAAACTTAATTCTTTGGAGAGCCAAAGTGTTTCTTAAAAAAATTTTTAAAAGCAACACATACCCTATTTTCTGCAGGAAAGAAGCCCATTTTCCATTTACTGCTCTGAGGGTTTTTTCCTAGTCTATTTTATTCAAAATAGGCTTGATCAAAGTGCCCATGAAACCACCAGGAATCCTGTCGGAGACTTTGAAACACAGACATATACATAGAGTCACCAAGCACAAAACTACAGTCAGTCAAACGATGCCCACGGCACCATTCTCTTTCCACACCCCACCTCAGCAGCTACTCTAAGTCATTCTCTGCTGAGCAGGGTGCACTGTCCTGAACTGCTTTGGGCTACGTTTTATGCCCTTCTGAAAATAAAGGCAAGTTATCAGCCCTACACCAGTAAATCTTTGAGCCCACTGTATAAGAAAACTTGAGGGTCACAGCTCCAAACTGCTGAGGAACTTAAAATACGCACAAAATCATTTTGTATTCAACCCCAAATTTAAAGAAAACCTGATATACAGGGATTATTTGCAAATGTGTTAACCACCTCCAGTTAAGATCTTAAACAACAGAAGACTTGTACTTCAGGATTTGCAGTACTCAGACATTTTTCCAGGCTAAGTACAGAGCAACACAGGAGAAATCTGCAGATGCTGTGGCCCTTTCACTTACCTAAGCTGAAACAGGTATGTTTTTAAAATATTTGATCAGTAGTCTTAAGAGCTGGCTGTGATAATTTAATCTTTGACAAATATTGAAAGGTACAAAGTATACATCTGAATCTTTTTTTTTTAAGTAGCAAAGCCCCTATGAAGTGATTTCGAATAATAAAGAAGTGTTCAGATTTTCAGGATATCAGTAAAGTTCTGCGTGAGCTCTCATACACACAGGCCAACACATCAAAAGAGGAATGTGAAGCCCTATACTCCTCTCATGCATTTTGAAGTCCCATTCCGAAAAACACCAAGCTAATTTGTAGCACAGTCTCACTTACTGCCCACTGCAAACCCTGATGAATAGCAGAGCCTGTTCAACACATTTTAGTATCCTCAAGTTGCAGAAGTCCAAGCCATACTGGCATACTGGTCCCGGTCCGAGAAAGAGTTTACACGTGTGCTGGACACTCAAGATGGAACAAGCTGTGTTGTTTAATATCCGTGTGCGTGTTTTACCAGATGGGTCTGGTGTCTTTGGCACTGTGCAGAATCAAGGGCTAGGTTGGAAACTAACTGCAAAATACCTTGCATATTTGCTCACCAATTATGTTCTTTAATTTAAAATGTTTTCTCTGTAAGAAAGCTAATGACCCAGGGCTAATCTGCATGTACAGATGTATATATTAAATTTTCAGTTCAAGGATTAGTCTGGTCGAGAAAGCATGAAAGTGGTGCATCCATGCAGTCACCACTGCTCTCGCTTGAAGTGCATATCCAAGCTATGCTACAAAATCCTCTGCCCCACAGTGCCAGCGTTGTCCCGGTGGAAAGCAGCAAGGGGGGAGCCGAACTCCACCTGCCCGCAAGCCACTTCTGTCACTGATAGGTAGTGCTGGCAGCACGGGGGGATGGCACACCAGAAGTAACTATGGCAGGGAGAGCTTGCAGGCAGCAAAAGAGAAATTTAGAAATGGGAACCAGGATGGAAAATTCTGCAGAAGCATTGGAGATACTAAGACTGCTCCCAAGCTTTGGCACAGGCCAGCAGGTTGTATAAGGGAGTCAGAGCAGCATCGTGCAAGCACCAATGCAAGGCACGGTGGGAGCTGGAGTTCATCAGATGCTCCGTTGAAGAAAACAGCACAAAGGAAGGCAAGAGTTAGCCAGTAACGTGGGCAGGCTTGGCAAGAGCTGGGGGAAGGCTGAAGGTCAGGCAAACTGAAGACAGGGCGAGAAAGGAAGTGCTTTACAATCTACGGGTGAGATTTTAACCTGTCCCTGACTAGAGGTGTGCCCTGACACTCTGCCCTTTGTACACCCCAGAGCTACACCCACCACTCACTCTTCAAAAGGAAAAGGAAAGAAAGCCCACATACCAGCTAGTTTTTCTGAACCTCACTTTCAATGCACAAATCTCTCAGCCGACACCTGCAAACATATACCTGGACCTTCCTAGCCCACCTATTCATAGCATGGAAGTTTATGAGCCTCACCTAAATTCAGCTGAGTTGAAACCCACCTGCCTCCATGCATGGACTCAGTTGAGTCATTCTAGCTCATCCGTGGTCAAAGGTCCATCATACTTGGCTTGGAAAGTAGCAGTCACTGAATATCGCATGTCCAAAGGCATCAGCAAAGTCCCTGATGCCAATTTCTACAACTGAGTATGGCAGAACATACTTCAAGTTCCTAAAAGCCATTTTAATTCCCTTTGGAAATATTATTACATTAACTTAGTTTCTCCATCCGCCATTTGAAAGGGAGAGCAGGAGAAAAGAATAAATCGAGAAAGATCAGAGCTTAGCACAATCACTTAAATGCCATCCACTTACTTCTGCCTGAATACATACTTAAAACAAAACTTTAAAAGAAAGCACTACAGAGGAGGTTTTCAAGAGGGGAACCCAAAAAGCCTGAGAATGTTCTAAGTAGTACATGAAAAGTAACAGGTTCAACATTAATAGGTAAATTTGATCCCATGACATATATCCCATAAGGAAAACCTTTAAGATTCCACATACGGAAGGAAGTTAAATATCAGTGGTCTATGTCAATTTTAATGGAGCTAAGGTGATTCATATCAGTCAAGGAGTGTGTCCTAATTTTTTAGTCTTTCCTGCTTCTTTCTTTAAGAATAGCTGGTGTTTTATTAATGTAAAATATTAACTTTCGGTTAGTTGTAGGTTTTGTTCCTATTACCTACTTCAACCCAAATAGTTCAGATAAGTCCTGGATAAACACGCAAGCTGAAAGTTGCTTATCTGAATCAAACCGAACCACACCACTGAATACTTTGAAGTTGGTCAATTGTTGTACATGCGGTCTAAACTGCTAATTACCTTCTAGTCACCTCATAAAGGCAAAATCATCCTGTAGACTTGAGTCATTCCTGCACAAAAAATGACAATAAAATAGTTAAATCACTTCTAATTTACTAATTTAGCTACTTTGTTTCAATGTTGTGCATGCCTTACTCGAGCATCTTAGTTTCAAACATAATAAATGAACCTTTGGCTGATTCAATTTAAAAGAGAGCAATTTAATTCCAAAACAAGCATCCTCACACGGAATTGGACTGGAATAACAAAAGAGGCAAATTATAGCAGATTTTGTTATTGGCATGTGGACAAGTTGGCAATCAGGAAGCCATTTGTCTTTCCAAATCCAGTAACATTGTTAAATGACCCTTTTTTTTCTTCCCCAGACACCCCAGCACAAAGCAGTATCATGAAGATAGGGAAATTGACTGTAAGAGACAGTTTAATAGTGCTAAAGCTCATCCAGTGTCCTCAGGAGTTCATTAAAAACAAGCCCTTATTACTCAATTTGACATTGCATAATAAGATTCCAGAAGACATTTTTGCTTATTTTAAAGCTAATGAGAATTTTATAGACAAGTCATTTCTGTATTCTCCCAAGAAAAAGTGATAGATTGCTGCACAATAGACTGGCTCCCTATCCCTCATTTCTTCAGCATCTTTCTTCTCCTATTCAGTCTTTTTCTTGCTTTCCCTCCGCTTTCTATTTAAAAAAGTAACCTCCTATTGGCATGGAAAATAAACATTAGGAAAAAGAAAACAGTCAGAAGACATGTTTTATTTAGTGTTTGATAAATTAATCCTCAGGGAGGTATCCAGGCATGCTAACACTAAATACCAGTTCTAGTAAAAAAAAATAAACAAAAAACCCCCAAAAAACCCAAACCAAAAACAACCAAACAAAAAAACCCCAATAACTTGCACATTCTGCAGTATTTCCCTGGCATGAAATCTGTTGGCCAAAATACGAGAACTGTGAATCACACATACACCTATTATAAAATGTATTTTCAATGTCTTAATGATGGTAAAGCCATTGACAGCTACTAGAAAATTAAACTTCCTATTGCGTAACCCTGGTCTTCATTTGTCAACACAGAAGCATGAAAATATATACAAAATCTCCCATGCTTATTGAGTCCAACT
>NW_008825564.1:901191-905673 GCF_000699105.1 Pygoscelis adeliae | reverse complement strand
AATCAAACCTATTTGCAGCTGAGCCACCACAATTACAATACCCAAGGGACGCAGGCGCAGGGGCCATATGAAGGACATACAACACAGCAGAGTAAAGTGGGGGCCATGGGGGTGAGCTGTGCCAGGACTGCACAGTTCACAGGCATATGATGCAAAGCAGCTCATATTTGCTGAGGAAATAGCGGCAGAAACAAAGACATCAACTCCTCCCAGTGCTGTTTTTGCCCCCTGCACCCCACTGGAACTGAATTTCATCTTCCAAAATGTCTTGTGTTTCACAAATATATATACGGGGGGAAGGGCGGGGGGAAGTCACTCTGCAAGGTCCATAAGAACCTCACAATCCAAAATGCCATATAGTTAGAGCTGCCATTGAATCTTGAGCTGATAATGCAATGTGCTTGCCAAGCCTGGTAGCTGGAGAACTGTGACCTCTCATGGTTACGAGGGGTGTCATGAATGATGTTGTTTGGTGACACAATTACTCGTCATTTATACCCAATTTCCTCACACCAGCAAAATCATTCATGATCACTACAGCTTACAGCTTCAAAGTTAAACAGTAAAAGGAATTCTTATTCCAGTATTAAGTGTCCTAAGATGTTTATCATGTTGTTCCAGAGAAACGTTACATGTGAATGTTGTGTGAAGCCTCCATCCTGACCTTCAGTTTCCTTTTACTTTGCTGCACTGGACACAATGTCCACACACAAGGTACAAGTGCATCCACGTTTCACCACGGAGGTCTCATGCTATTTTCTAATACAAGCATCCTGAACGACTTCTCTGTGATTGTAAAAGTCTGGGTAACTGATGTTTGACTGCAAAAGTATTCATGACAACATGACAAGACAGTTCATTAAAAGCTTCTTACATAAATGGAAAATTATATTAAGCAAGGTAATAAGAAAATCTGAAATTTGAGGCACTACTGAACACAATAGTATACACCAGATATTCAAGGGATATGAAATGTATGTGCTAAGACCTTTGTAAGAAGAGTTAACTCAAAAGAAGGACGGAGAGAGAGAGACCTTTTCTTAGACATAACCAGAAGAAATCAAAGCTGGCACCATGATGATACTGGATGATACTGTCTTTAGTGGCTATATGTCACTGCTTCAAAATCCCTGCCTTTACTCGCAATACAAAGCTAGAAACTGAATGAATGTTGAGACAAACCTGCACCTCCAGCCTCAAGAAACAGGCCTCCTGGTTCAGAGCTGGAGCACATTACCAAGAGACTGAGAGACAGTGAGAAAGGCCAAGAGAAAAGTTAAGACTTGATTATGTCCTCAAACAATCTCTTTCCATAACCAGCCTCTGACAGATTCCAAGACTAGATTATTCAGATGAAGGTGAGAAAGGTTTTAGTAGGGAAATATATCATTATCTTCCCAGCCCATCCCCCTCCATCCATGTATTATGTTGCTCCCTTGTCTCTGAAAGCTTGCCTTAGAGCATGTGAGGATGGGCTGCAAGTTATAGTGCCCCAACAGGGCCCCACACAAAGGCCCCCCCCGGGTCAGTCTTACAGCAGGGCACCAAACTGGTATCGGGTATCTCATACCAGCGGTGTCCACAGGCGAGCAAAGTGCCAAAGGTATGCATGGCTCCTGCAGGGCATTAGTAGAGTAGCCAGAACACTGATAAACTCATAACCTCCCCTAACCTCCTTTACAAGCCAGCCCTAATAGTTGAAATTGGCTGCAATCCTCAACCATAATATTTGATATCCTTTCCAAGGAATGCATAATTAACTATGATGGCTTTGGATATTCAATATTCAGTGGAACTAACGCTGCTGTTGCCTGGGCTGGGATTCCATTTTCTGGTAGACTCCAGATCAATGGAGCACAGCATGTGAAACTCTAAGATCATTAATTTTTTTTTTTTTTTTTAAAACCACAACAAAAAAACTCAGTTTTGAGTAACTCTCAAAACTTAACAAGGGCAGAAAAAGCAAAATTGCACATGGGAAGTGAAAGAAACTTCAGAACAACAAATTGTATTTGTTATAACAAATACCGACCAATTTTGTCTTTGCACATCCAAATTCTTAGAATAAAAGAGTAGAATATGGTACACAATTTTAGAAATGCAAACTTTATGCAGCCCTGAGCCAGTAATACCACTTCTTCAGAGAGTAAATAACTTATTATTAGAGGTGTAGAGAGCTCTATATCCAAGTGACAGGTCTCCATCCAACTAAATAAGAAAATGCTGCCAAATCTATTTCTATAATCTCAATGATCTCATATGTTTTCATTAAACATATTAAATAAAATGAGAGATTAAAAGTGGCCTATTATCCTATGCTAAAGTAATAAGAGGGCTTAATTTTTTAATATTTTCAAAATTAATAGTATGCTAGAGGTATATAGTATGTTTTATAAACTACAGTAAGTATCTGTCAGAAGAATAATCTCACTGAAAGTTTTCACTATTATACTTAGTTGTTTTCATTCTCCTCGCAGCAGGGAGCCACGATCATGGGCCTACATTTCTCTGCTCCAGACTTTGCACAAACACGCAGCAAAAGAGAGCCTTGCCCCACTGACTTTACTGTCCAAGGTCCTATGAGCCTAAAGTCAAGAATAGTGTTAAAACACATTGCTAGTCTGGAGGATTAAAGACTTAAGTAAAACCAAATCTACTAATGTGTTTGGGATAACATATTGTTTCCACCACAATGAATTTTCTGATTGCAAAAGCTATACTCGCTGCTGTTTCTTACTTTTTTGCTTATTAAGGAAAAGGAAAAAAGTGCTAGACATTATCTAAGTAGCATACGAATTCCCAAACAGAAGCAAGGGAGTTATGCTCAGCACACAACCATTTGCAGGAAAAATTCTCTACCAACAATTCAGTTTCTCCTGTATGTAGAGCTCTAAACACGAGAGTTCAGCTGGATGCACCGCTGCGGGCATGTAGTATTTCTTCGTTTCAGACGACTACTTTGCTATCAGAGATACTGGGCCTACATACCCAGTCCTCATGCACTCCTCATAATAGAATAAAATGTCCTGGCAGCAGTCATTCACAAATGACTCATGAGTGGTGGTTTCCTTCCTACACAAGCCAATTCTGGAAACATACCCTTTGGTCTTGATGTTATCCTCCTGATGTTGTACTCAAACGACAGAAGCCATTCATTCATTCATTCATTTCTTTACAAGGTAGGAAGACGTTAAGCTATCAAAGAGAGCTGGCAATAGCCCGTAAGGACTGATTAAGCTTTTCTAGGCTTTGGGAATGTATCCAAGAAAAAAAGCCATCAGGTTCTGATGCCTTTTCTTCGTAACATTTTGTTCGGGTTTAGATGAAATGCAACCAGTAAAAAAAAAACTTAAGAAAATCCCTGTTTCCCTTTTCCTGCTTGCATTCCCTATGGGCACTCTGGCAGCTTGACAAAATAGTGACTGAGAACAAGCACTGCAGGGCCAAGTCCCGGCTGCAGCTGAGCTCCGCACGGGGAGTGCCGGGGAGCTGCTGGGACACCAAAGGGAGTAGCTGAAGTGCTACGCAGCCAGGCTGGCGTTTGCACCCAAATACTCCCCATGGGACGCTAATTTTGGGTTTTGCACAGAACAGAGCAGGAGCTTCGGCAGTGTTCAGAGCGGCAAGAGAACAAGCAGCTTCCCTGGGGATAGAAGTGGCTCCATCAGCCTCTTCCCATGGCACCAGAACAACCTGGTGACCATCTGTGGTGTTGGGACTGCTGTAGTTATACAGGTGCATATTTAGCTTTACCTTTCAGAAAAAGCAGAAAAACTTATTCAGAAATTCCACATTTACTTTGAAAATTAAGCCCTCGAGAGCCTTTTATTTTTAATATTCTGAAATTTAAAGCTGTTCTTGCATCTTAAGTACATAGGAACTGCCATCTTGGATCAGACCAAATGTCCTTCTAGACAAACTTCGGTTTTCCCTTTGGAGAGCTACTGAGGGTTGAGCTGATCCTGCTACATAAGTGTCTTTTATAACGCTGAGAAACAGTTGCTAATAGGTAATTGTCAGCTCAGAGCCCAGCATTATATTTGTACAGTTAGGACTGTTTTGTCCTGTGTGTACCCATTTATTCTCATCCACATTAACTTCCTTTGCCATTTTGTCATCAGTTGTTCAATGTCCCAAGAACCTTCTGCAACTCCTCACAGGCAGCCCTCCTCCTTTACTGCACTAAAGAGGTCAGGTCATCTAAACTTTGCATCCCTCTTCACCCCTTTTCTAGATCATTTTTGAGAACATTGACAAGTTGAGATTTTTGCAATGATCTTCTGGTAACATTTTTCCATTACGAAAATAACCATTCATTGTCACCACCTGTTAGGTATTCATTGATGAGTTTCTCTACAAACTGCTTAGTTTCTTTAGTAGATTTGGTGAGGGATCTTGTTGGATGCCTATTAGAAATCCAGGAGGACAATACCAGTTGCATTGTCCATATACTTACGATAAAATCAAATTACTAGCATTTTT
>NW_008825564.1:875191-901157 GCF_000699105.1 Pygoscelis adeliae | reverse complement strand
GGCCTCCTAATTCTATTTTTGAACAGTTTCTATTAATTTTCCTATTAGAGATGTCAGGCATACCAATCTGCAGATGCCAGGCTCAAGCCTATTAACAATGTTCTATATGAACTCACCCCAATTCAGGATAAACAGAATATCTTACAAGGAGTCTGAATTAAAGTTTCCATCTAATGATAATAGCCCATACACACCAATATCTATATCCTCCACTTTGAAACATTAATCTTCTTCAGTGTATAATCATTTTGTATGCATATGTGCACATATGCATATGTGTATATATATAAAATTTTCATGTAATTGGCCAACCATGCATCCCTTCATCGAAATGGAGAATCAACCTCCAGCCTAATCAAACCAATGTTTAGGAATCTTCTGCTATAAAGCTGACACTAAACACAATTTGACAAAAGAAATTAATTACATTTAATTTATGTAAAACTTGTAACTACAAATTCTTACTGTTTCAGTAATGTTTTAATTGTTTTTCCTAGTTAATTTCCTCTTAAGTGTCAGACTTTTAGACAAATCCTCGAATTGGGGCTTGCCAAACCTATTCCAAAGTCACACCACAGAAGCAAATCATGAGCACAGCAGCTAACAAACCTCTGCAACCATCCAGGAAAAACACATATCCATCATATGTCTCTTCCATCTGAATTTAAGTGTAATCTGCTTTCCTGTATTTGTATTTCCTCTGGGAAGGCAATAAACGCTTGCATTTCCCAACAATTTATCCTACCCTACCTCCCTCCAAAGCCACTCTATCAACACTGGGGAATTAAACAACAGAGAAAAAATAAAGAAAAGTAAAGCTGTCTGAATCCGACATTCTCCACTTCATTGACTGCATCAGCAGTCCCTCAGCAAAATTAGTGTTTTAGAGCATATTGCTTCGTGCATTGATATGAAAAAAGACTTCCTCTACTTGCACACTTTTCATGTGGATAAGCATGGTAGTTACATGCCATGCATGCTCACACAATTAATTTATTCATTTTTTATATTTCCTAATTAGCTCATTCTGAAGAGCTTGGAAGATACACTGTTAGTCAATTAGAAAATGTACAATGTTCAGATTGTTGCCCATTTGGGCTTTAATAAAAATGTCCACAATATTATTATTTGAATCAGGAAATATTTAGTAAAATGAACAGAATTTGGTTGGTTTGTTTCTAGCATAGGAAGAAATAAAAATAGTCATGGATAATTACTCTGCTCTTTATTACTCAGAAGCATTATTCCTATTCTGTTCAACTACACAAAAATTTTAAGAAATTCCTATTGACCGGTGGCTACTAGCAGATTGATTTTGACCTAAAATATTTGTGATAGATAAAGTTAGAACAGGAGGTATCTCTCAAAAGACTGACAACATACCAATGAAGTACAATAAAGATGTATTTCTGAAGGATTGTTGTTGTTCAAGAACTAATACTTACAGGATGAATACGAGAATTTATGCACCTCCACCAGTTTTGGAAACATTGATTTTAATTGTGGTTACTGCCCTTTTCAAGCCTCTGGTGACAGCCAAGTCCCAGCTGAGAAGCTCCCAACTTTCTCCTATGTCTGGCAATATAAATGTGAACTGGTAACATTTTAAAAGGAGGGAAACAACAGGAAAGGAACCGCACCTTTGCAACGCTCGCAGCAAGCTCCTCTCTGCTTAATTACGAGAGCACAGTCCTTGGAGAGCATCGGACACTTCTCTCTCTTGCATGTCACTTCCTTATTCTGGGAAGAAAAAAAAAAAAAAGAAAAAAGCTATTGCAAGCAAACCAAATCCACGGCTCAGTTCCTTGCAACTCAGAAAATAAAACGCAAGGCTAGCAATTTGCTCTTTCACTTCAGGAGAGGTCTATGTGATTCAAAACACCTTTCTCCCCTTGAAGGAACACAGTGGAAGACAGTCTCTGAATTATCCAGGAACTCAAGTAAATGGTGTTTAAACTCCACTTAGACAGTAGTTCATAACCGCTACCCATCATAGTACAGAAACCGTGCCCCACTGAAGAAATCCACTTTACTTAAATGAACAACTAGCCACATGATGTGCTTGTTAAAATATCCTCGGGGTCTTGAGGTTCTGTGCCATGAATTGCACAGCTCAGAAGTGGTTTCTCACAGTGACAAAAGGACAGATGGCTGAGAAAGAGGTGGCAACCTCAGAGAAAACCAAACTCTGCCACTGCTGAAAGTCATTTTTAGCTGGCAGTATTACCTAGCTACCCAGAGGGTCTTCAAAAGAGCCTACTATATACTATACTAGAAAAGAGACTCCTGTAATTCATCTTTCTTCCCAAAATGCTGAAAATCAATAAAACAACACAAGCAGGCAGAATCACTGTACATTATAGTGTCATCTTTCTATGGCAAAAGTGACGGCCAAGGCCAAAGAGCACGTTGACCGCATTAAGGAACGTCAACAGAGGATGTGCGACAGCGGGCAGGAGAAATATTCCATTTATAGCCGGGCTTGCCCCTGTGGCATCAACACTTCTGGTTATCCCTGCCTTTAAACAAGGGCAGAAAACAAATACTTTGAGGGTTTCTTCCAGTAAAATTTTGCTACTTGAAATTCCTGACTGAAAGTAGCCCTCTGAAGTGACCTCCACCTATAGTTAGTAGCTCAGTTCATTAAGTGACACAGGTGGCCATTTACTAGATGCAAGCACCCACCTCACCCAATCTTATGACTTAATTAGAGACCAAAAAAATTGAAGGGCTAGAAAAATGTAAATCATAAAACTAAAGGAAAGGAAACTGTGCTTTCCAGTCTCTTTCTTTTGCTCCCTGTGGCCTTATTCAAGGTGCCTGTGAAGGATAACACGCAGCTTTTATTACACTCCAGCTCTTTGTCTGAAATCAGAGGTTTATTTTCTTCAAAGTCACTGCCTGATCTGATGGGAGCTATAAAGGCACTTCAATCTTATCAGTGTTTAAATAAGGACTCACTCTCGCCAAGCCCGTGTGAAATCAGCAAATGAGAATCAGGCCCTAAAGCGCAGCTGCAGCGACACAAACGACTACTGTAAAAAGCCAGGTCACTGCCATGCGCTGGCTGCTCTGCATCACTCCAGCGTTGGAGAGCAACCATAAACGCAATTTAACTGGCGAGTTAAGCTGAATTTATGTCAGGTCTGTAGCTCTGGACTGGCACAAAGCAGCCACGGTACAGCAGTGCAACTGGCTCAACAGCTCCTTTTTAGAGCTAAGGGTGAAATCGTGATTCCCTTTACATTAACATAGTGCCCCCTGACTTTGCCTCCATGAAGCCTGTTGAAGGGCAGCACAATCAAGTTTACCAAATCGACTACGCGCTGTCTGTATTTTAAAGGGTTCTGCTAAGATCTGATTCTCTTTAATGAGAGTTTGCTCAAGGAAAGATGTAATAAGCCTAGCAGCCTCGTTACCTTTATCTGTGGGAAAATCTGCATGGTGAAAGCGGGTTTGAAGGAAGGGAAAAATCCAGTTTAGAGTATGTTCCTTTGGAGAACAAGATTCACCCAGCTGCAGCATGCATTGTGGACCTCTGCGAGATGCACGGTGCCCTTCTGGGCCAATCCAGCTGGGTAGGACCCACATCAGGGGTCCAGCAGGCAGCTACCCATCGGACTCCCTCTTCAAAGGGAGAAATCATTATTGCAGATGGCAGGGAGAGGGACAAGAAGTAGAACACAGCTCCTTATTTCTTTTTGTTCCCTGATGCCCAGGAGACTCCTGGGGCAAACGTCTCACGCAGTCCAGCTTCCCAGACAGCTTCTTGCCCTCTCCCCTGAGCACTGGCTGCCTCCCTCTGCCCTCAGGTACATCCTGACGTGGTTGCTTCTTGTTGGCGATACAAAATGTTCCCAAGGATGACCCCGACACACGTATTTCAGACAGGAGCTACTCGCTAGTTACTGTTCCTAACTAGAAGTCTCCTGTTTGGCCCAGATCACTTCAGTCAGAAATCTTCTCTGCCAATGAAAAGCTTGGTACCATTGAGCCAACCCTGGGGGGCAGCCAAATTTGGATCTTACTCTTCTTCCCTTATCACCAACAACGCTGGTGGCTCAACCCCAAACTCAGGACCTGCATTACTGGTGCAGATGGAAGTAACTGGAAAGAGAAAGCAAAACTGAGCTGGGCTGTACAGCCTAGTGACTGGGAGGTTTCCTGGGCGGGAAGATGATTCTGGAGTTCATGTCCTGGTGCCAAGGGCTGTTTTACATTAAGCAGCTGTTTCACGTAAAGTACATTAGTGGCCCACAGTGCAGTGATGGGAACTGAAGTGTCCTCTGCCCCTTGGAGGGTGTCTTAAGCAGTAGGCTGCAGATTCCTGTTTCCTTTCTTTAGCCCAGTAGACCTTGAACTACTTTCTGCTCAGTGGCCCAGCTTCAGCAGAAGCTGTTCCTCATGCTCCCAAAAGCCACCGGTCCTGACAGCAAGAATGCTTGTGAGGAAAGCGGGAGGAGAATCTTTGACTTGCCTCTGGAGGTGAAGGGCACCAAACCTGGATCACTGTCTCAAAGGTGTGTTGCTACAGCATGGCGCTAAAAGGTGGGCAGGAGGTGCCACACTCATCCCACACACACACTTTTTTTTTCCTTTTTTTTCTTTTTTTAAAAAGAGCAAGATCAGCTCTATCCCTTGGAGGAGAAGCTTCAGCCTCCTTCCTGCAGAGATAGGTCTGTGTATCCCAGATAAATAAAGACAATCTTTGCCACCACAGGAAGGGTGGCTAAGCCCTAAGCGAGGTGGGATTTGCAAAGCTGATATTCCTCCTCTCAAGCTGGTATTACAGGCAAGCCCTGCACAGCTCCGAAACTGGCTGTTTCAGATGCCACCCCGACGCGCTTAACTCCCTGACATCAGGGCTGGGCTGCCCTTCCAGGGTGCAAGGTACAGCACCGCTCAGGGCTGCAGCTCCCATGGCTCATTTTGGGGCTTTTTGCTGAACAAGCATACAACAGAGCCACAATTGCAACATACTGCCCCAACGTAGTCTTCACAGCAAAATCCCTGTTGTAGTATGCAGAGATGAGCGTAGCTCCGGGGAAGCGCAGCCGAGTGCCTCTTGCTTCTTCTAGGACTGGATTTAACCCTGACATTCTTTCCGAAAATCCTGTTGTTTTATCTCAGTGCTGCATCTTGTGGATAACTAGGCCAGCAGATGTGGAGGAAAGGGTTAATGTACCATGCAGAACAATCATAGGACAGCAGCAGATAAAACAGGGCTGGTAAATCATTGTTTAGTCTATTGCAGTCAGGCATTATCCAGTGCAGATCTCCTAGGCCCACTGGGTGTAAAAGTACAAAGATAAAACAAAGAGCAACTGTCACCAGGAGGGTTTTTTTTTCCTTCACACTGTCGTCCAAAACACTGCTCTTAGTGTGCACTGTCCATCTCCTTGTTTCGATTTTGCTGCCTCCTTCCCTCCCATTTCACAAGGGCAAAGCAGAGGGTGAGAGCAAATGCACTTTAGAAACAAATCCTTTCCTTCCAAATACGTTCGCTCCTACCCCCAGTAATAGTAACATTTCATTACTTGTCCCAACCATACATTTAAAAAGTTGCTAAGTAGCTGCATGAAGGAGAGCTGTATTACCAAACCTCCATCTGTGTTGTCAACAGTGTCTCTGGAGTTGTTGAAAGCTCTCAGATACTTTGATTTTTGCTGTTCTTAAGAGAAAACTTCTTAGACAGCAACACTCAGAAGCCGACAGTTATGGGAGGGTAGGGGATTTTTTTTTCCTTTTGTTTAAAGGACATGCACTCTGGCACCAAGAAGTGCAGAAGAGACACATGGCTCATAAATACATAAACTGTTTGCTAAATCAGAAACCTGGGAGTCAGTCAAAATCCGTAATAGGATCCCAAGATTCATAATAAATAACTTTTAATTATAGTCCTGCACAATAGTTATTTTAAACAGATGGTTTATAGATTCACATCTGGGATTTTTTTTTTTTAATTTAGTGCTCAGGCACACATACAGAAAGGGAGAGAACCTCAGCTAGGGTTTTTATTAGTGTTGGAAAAATACGTATTTTTTTAAAAGAGGTCAGGCTGATCCAGAACAATGCTGCCACAGCTGACGCAACTCCCCAGTCAGCACTCGGCTCGGCAAAGGGTTCGCGCTGGAATCCCAGGCTCCTTCAGAAAGGAAAATGTAGGCAAGTGCCGAAGGATCACCCCAGACTCCTCTCCTGCGCTCACCAAGCCTGACTGCTGGAGAACTCACTTTTTAATGTGTTTGGGGAAAGATCAGAAAGTTTTGTTGGGTGCTCGCGTTTCTCCCCTCTCCCACACTTTGCCAGTGGGAACCAAAGGTCTCTTCTTTAACTTGGCACGCAAAGGTGATGTTAAATTCCCATACAGGAGAGATATACTAACCAGACCTAATACCAGTGTTACTGCTTCATGTTACCTTTACTACAACGTTCTCTCAACGCAATTTGTTCACCTTCCACATACACCTCGTATTTTTACCTTCCATCAAAGAGCTCTGCACAAAATAGCCCATTCTGGTGACAAAATATATCAAACTAATGGCCTTAAACTCATGTGGTACAGTTAAATAAAATTCCAACATGAAAAGAAAAAGAAAAAAAACACTAAAAAGAAATCTGAATATTTGGCAGAGGTCTTGGAGGGGACGTGTGCCAAACCACAGCTTGGAAGCCGCAGCCAACTTTCTACAGGGTTCCCCACTGGGCTCCTGCCGGCTCACAGCAGCCACCAGGAGGATGGCTCTTTTCAACCTGGATTTGGCTTGGAAGAGGGGAAAAAAAAAAAAAAAAAAGAAAATCAGGAGTCCACTTCGTTTCTTCAGGGCTGTACCAAGGAGCACCTCCATCAGCGGTACACTGAGCCCACTGTTGTGCTGTCACAGCTGGCTGCTGAAGACCTTGCAGATGTGGGTTCTCAGGGGGCTAGACTTCCACTGTGAGAGACTGGATTTTTCTTTTTTTTTTTTTTTTTCCTTTTTATGTATTGAAAATGCTTTTAGGAGGCTCGCACTGCATTTCTGATATCCTGAGGTTATTAGCTATTTATATTGAATCGGAAAAATGTTGCTTAAAATTTCATTTAACCATAAAAGGATGTGGAGAGAAAAATAAAAGCAACAGGGACAGATTAGGTAGAAATATGAACTACCATTAATGGCTAATCCTGAAAACATTCATTTTTTACCATGATTCATCACAGTCCCACTAGTAACTCTGATAGGACTCCTCACCAAGTCGGTCAGAGTGCCCTTAAATTTCTGCCAGGAGAAGCCTGTGGGATCATCCACCAAAACAACAACAATTTTCAAACAGTGGCAAAAGTTACCCCCAGGGAATTTGGGATGCAGCTTTCAAACTTACTTATATGAACTTGGGAAAAGAAAAGGCCATTTAAAATTAACGAAGCAAGCGCACTCAAGTCACTTAGGCAACATCTCTACCGCAAGGCGTAGGGCAGGCTCCAACACAAGTCAGAGCACGCCGCATGCCACGACGTGCACGTACTCTGGCCACGCTGCTGGCTCTCTGCCAGATGTTGCACATGGCCAGAGCATCCTCTCAAGTGTGCACAGAGCCACGCTCAGTCCACGCAGGCCTCAGGAGCAAAGGTTCGGGCCAGCGCTGGCCACAGGCTCTGTCCCTCTGCAAAGCTTGGGAGCACCAGGCTCCCAAGCGTGTGCCTGCACCTATGCTTACATGCAGACAACCGCAATGCTGGGCCAACTTGAATTCGAGAACAGGCTCAGACACGTGTGTAGAGCCTGGTCTACACTCTAGACTCAACTCATGGTCTAGACAAATCCTGAGGCGCTTTCTGAAAATAGTACCCTTGCTCCTTTGGCACTCCTGCCTGGAACTCGCCGTCTCAGGTCCGATTTACAAACTTCCCTTTAATTGGCGGAGTTGATGCAAGCAAGCAATCCTTGCTAATACTGTGGGACTGCTGTCTTCCATGAGCGCTTCTCTGCCTGAGCAAGAGCCACACAATTTGGCTTCGGGGAGGAGACACCACTACCCAAGGAGAGATGTCCGCAGACATTTCGAACCACTGTCAAGGGAGATGAGAAAAAAGGTCTCATTTCCCTTGTTCCCCCCTCCCATTATCTTGAGGTTTTTTCCTTGCAAAAACAAATTTTGTGGGTACAATAACAAAAATGGTTTAGCACACTAGGTGTGTTTTTAAATTCAAGGTGGAAAAAATATTTCCCTATGAAACAATGTGTGTCCTCTGCAAAATGACATAGTTCTCTCTGTTTACCCACATAAACCTACAAACACCAAGGCATATGCTTCACCCCACAGAGAGAAAAGTCCTGTTATTTTAAGCGTGTCTTCAATTTCAATGGGACAACTCACAGGACTGAAGCCAAACATATGCTTCAGTACTTTCAGCATTAGGTCCTTGTCCATGGCACAACATGACCGTGCTTTCAGCATGAATTGCATTAGATGCAAATGATGGTATTTCGTCAGGAACAAAATATGCCAGTTCAGTTCACAGAGTCTCTTTTTCCTTTTTTGAGCAGAGCGCACGGTAGCCTCCCGATTTATCCCCTCACCCCTGTAATCTCTTTAGTTTATCTGGCCTCTCTGAGGGCGAGCAGGGAGGAGGCTGCAGCTCTCCCTGCTGTGGTGCTCAGCCAGCATCAACCACCCCCTTCATAATTCGAGCTCTCCCCACTCCCTAGGAAAGATGATTAAAACAAAGGCCCTGCTGAAAGATGACACCAAATTTCACTGCAAATGGGTATTCCCCACCGCTGTGAGGAAGGCATGAGTATATGCAAGTCATTCAGGACACATTACTCACAACCCCTTATAGACTGAGAAGATTTATTTTTTTTCTTCACTGTGTTTAACGATGTTCACCAGCATGAGGAAAGTGACCTCGGTGGCCTGCTGCAATCCCGACACTCCCTGACAGCAGCCTGCTGCACTACTACGTGGTGAAAAGAAAGCGCTTTCTTCTTCTTACATTTGTTTGCGTTAATGCAACTGCTGAGGCTGCAGCTGGGATCAGGGTCTCATTACATCAGACATCGCATAAGCACATTGTAGGACTACATCCCTGCTCCAGTGAGCTTATCGACAAAGACACAACCAGACGAAATGACCATAACTGCAGATTAAGTCAGCGAGAAAACCAGAGCATGATCCAGACCGCTTAGCTCTCAATCTCCCTGCCTCCACCTCAACCTCTAAGTGCCATTTCAGATGAGAGTTCTTCAGCTGTAAAGTTAAAGGCAAAACTCTTTACCTGTCAACAGGATAGCATGATGGTTTTTTAGCAATAAGAGACACGGTCTTCAGAGCTTCCCAGCAGTTCGTAACGTAGTCTGAAAAACTACCTATAGTAACCCAGGAGCCAGGTTTCCGGGAAGGGGTACGCACTGGGGTTCTTGTGGGAGACCACACCTTTGCATTTCATGAGATGCATGCATTTAAAATCCACAGCTTTTTCTGTGAATTTTAAATGTGTTTTTAAACAAACAAAAAACAAATCAATGGTTTTTCTACTTTGTCAGTAAAGAATTCGTCTTAATTATCAGTCACCTAAATCTGATGCCAATACCTGAGAAAACAGTAGTCACAGGCCATACCTGTCGATTTGAAGCTCAGGGTGCAAACCTGCTGGAAAAGGTTACAGCTCACTGACCCAACACTACGAGCGTATGATCGACCCCTTGCTGGATGTTCCCAGTCACTCAGATCAGCCAGCAAAACTTTTCGGATGATCACTGCCCAACTCATTTTGAGCGAAATGAGTGATCTTGAAAGTGTGGTCCAGGCTAACCTGGTTTACCCTGACTGAAGCCGATAGGGCGGAATTCGTTCTCCCAGGGAAAGGACAGGCGGCTGAGGGCCATAAAATCTTCCACTACCTTACCTTGATCCAGAGGACACCCACACACAGCTGGAGTCAGCAGATATGGAACAGCATCGCTGCCCTAGGTGTATTAGCTCCCGGAGCATGCTGCTCTGCTGACCCCCCTTAAGTGCCATAGGATGGCTTGGAGAAGGAGTTTGCTCATACCATCCCCGAGCCAAACTGGTCTGAAAACACTTTAAGTAAATTCTAGCCCAAAAAGTTGTTGAAGATGGCACTGATGAATTATCAAGCTGATTTCATAGAGGGTAAAGCAGATTGTGCCAAAGGTTTAAAATAAATTATTAAATCATTTGAATTCAACAAATTGTAGATCAAGCCACGGTGTCATGTTCTGTCCCATCTAAAAGATTAACTCAGTCCCATCAAAAGAGTGTCCTAACAATACTCTACTTTTGTTTCTTAACTACTGCCATCCTAGTCCTACCGACTGCGTGCAGCTTATTTTCCAGCAGACATTGCCAATGAGAGAAAAACAAAACCATAAATACCATAAAAAAAAAGTACATCAAAATCTGAGTCCATCAGTTCAGAATTCCTGGTTTTGGATGTGGTAACTATATCTTCTATTACAGACTGAATACTGACCGGTAGTAATTTTTCTTCTACTGATGTGAATTAAAACTTCATTTGACGTCTATTTAAAAGAGATGCATTGACTGGTTTTTTATAAATATCATTTCATCACATTTTGATGGGCTAAATCTACAAATATATTACCCAAACAATAGTTACCTCTCATTGCATCTTTATTGCTTTCTCTGTCTGAAGTCTGCTTACTCGACCCTTACACTAAAGATTTAGGCAGTGGCAAATGCTCCAGTTTTGGGCTTGAGCCTGTTCTAAAAAACTTTGAACAAAGCAGCCCTTGAGGCCGTGTACTTCTAAAAGAGTTTAAAAAGCCCAATGGGCCTCCTAACTTACTCTGCAACAAGTCATATCCCATGAAGAAACTCACTTCTGTACAACACAAAAACAGGTCTAGATTAAAGAAAAAGGAAGAAAAAAAAGCAAGATCCCCTGCTGCTCTGTCTGGCCAGAATCATGTCTTTTACTGCCCATATCCTCTAAAGAAACGATGCTCTCATGATATATTACCCTAATACATCACCAAGTGACAGTTTTCTCATGATACTGTATCCTCAAAGATGTGATGCATGCCAGAAGCAGCAACAGGAGAGCTCGGCTGGGGGAGGGAAGGGGGAGGGTTTTTTATTTTCTTCCAAATTTTTAATCTACAAGTTGTTTTCTAATGTTATTTTGCCAGGAAAATCCCTGTCAATCCCAACTTCATAATCCAGAGGACTCCTAGAAGTTTCGCAGCAGTAGCACAGCTTTTAAACTGGAAAGCACCCCCCCCTCCCCCTTCAAAAAGCTTGAAGCAAGTTTTGAAATAGGACCAAAACGCTTGAGGAACAACAACCAAATAAAAATAGTAGCCCAAAAGAAAGCAACAAGAGTCTGTTTTCTATTATAAAATTATTTAGGCAAGAGGCCTCCAGACACTGCTGTTTTAATGAACTTGCAAGTAAACTAAGCGCTGACCCCGCATTTGTTTTCTTACATGATCTTGCCTGTGCTACACAGTGGTATTAGAAAAAAAGAGGTGGTTATTCACAGCGGTCTGCAGAGAGAAGGGGCAGCCCCCAGCTTGTCAGTCTGTATAGAGAAGAGCGGGAAGAAACAAGAACCAAGAGCATTTCAGCCAGGACTCCTTGAAGGGGGCAAGAGCTTTCAGGGTCTTTTAATGCTGCCTTCAACTCACAGGGGCTTACTCCTTTTTGCTGCAACTGCTCCGCACTAGTAACATCTCAGAGGGGCAGCTGGAAATCCTAACTCACGGACAGCTCGCGGCAGCAGTCATCCTCAAGCAGGCTTCGTCCAGTTGGTGCCAGCGAGAGAAGGCTCAAAGCCACAGGAGAATTTAGTCAGAGAAACTTACGCCACAATGATGTTTTATTTGACACATCTCATTTCTATCTGCTTCTACTTCATATCTACTCAAACTTCTGACGGATGCAAAGTTTCCATCAGATGCAAAGAAGGAAGGTGGAATAAGCTTCCCTTTGTTGTGATCAACCGCATTGACAAATTAAGTTTAGATTTTGACTTTCAAAACTTCAGCCAACGCTGTAGCTACTAGGAGAAAAAGCGTATTTTGACTTGTGAACTAAGCAAAAGCGATATGGAAGTCATTGAGAGGAAACTAAAAGCCAAAGCTGTCAAAGTCACTTTCACGGTCCTTGAGCTGACTTTGACCATATTTTGTGGCCTGGCCCTCGCTGCTTTTGGGTGAGATGTAGCAGCCCTCATTCACAGCAGTGATCACTTAGCCACATGACAATGCCATTGCAGTCAATGAAACCACCCACACGAGTTCAGAGGTTTGAGCCGAGCTCTTCAGCGCAGACACATGCACAATGCCCTATGTACTGGGTAGACCCAGTTAATTAAACAGTTATTTTTAAATGTTGCTCTGGAAAGACGTTTGCTGTCCAAAATAAGAAACTAATATTGCACAACCACTTTCTGCTTGAAAAATCCAGTGGTTAAAACGTTTTTGCATAATCGTAGCCCTGCAGGGACAGTTCTCACTTCTGAAAAGCAAATTCCCTTCTTTCTGTTTTGCACATGTACAAACAAACAGATTCTGGTATGCCCAAAGCTTGCGAATCTCAACTATAGTAATACATTGAATAGAAGCCATACAAGCAGACTTTTCCTCAGCCTGTGTTCCCTTCACTCCTTCCTTTCCCCTGCCCCACTTGCACTGCTGGAAGTAAAAAAAATACCTGTTTCTGACAAGTAAATGGAGCTGACATTAGAGTGAAACTATAAGGTGAATGGGGTATGTGCAAGCCATTTGTCATCTTGACAAAGTGATTTTCTGTCACCAGTGGGACACTTTAAAGACATCTGAACAGTTGGCCTTGACCACCAGCATTTCTTACGGCTTATAAAGGGACCCATGGGACCGAGAACAAAACCTGCTTTTGGAAGTGACTCCTGCAGTGGTACCTCTTGATAGATGTAAAGGCAGCGTGATGTATCAGGTGCCATTAAGATCTTTGCTAGCAGGTTATATTTACATAAGTATGGAGCGCAGATAGCATCTTGTTAACCCAATTAATGAGACTCAAATGTCAGGAAGGGGATTATGCCTGGCTGGAAGTCCACAGCGCTCGCAAGGCAGCCAGAGATGATTTCATTGTGTGAGACAGCACTGTTCTCTTTGAAGAGCAAGAACTCAGGCAGCAACGCTACTAACCGGGCAGCCGGGGGTAACCACAGGGGAGTCAGAAAGATGGTCTGAAATCCAAAGGTTTCACACCTTTAGCATAAGAAGGGCTCCTTATGATGAGAGACTCAAGTGCCGTGTAAAAATGGGAACCTGGGGCTGCACCAAAGAAAACGAAGAAGTATCTACCTGAGGTCTGAGAAACTTCCTTTTTTATGAACTGTACCTTCCTCTGCAATAAGAGAAGGCTCTCATTGCCAAGTCACAGCCCGATCTGGGTTGGAAGAGGAACAACGTTTCATCCAGCCTGTCCACGCTGCTGCGTTTTGCACGGGCAATTGAAAAGCACTTCTCTAGCCTGGAGAAGAGAAGGATGAGATCACTAATTTCTGCATCAATGACTCCTGATGTACTTTACAATAAACTGCTTTTCTCCCACAGCCTCCAACTACTAAGCTGTATGCATAAGAGGAGATGCTCCTGTTACTCAGGTCAGAGCAGTGAACCCTGAAGGGCACAGAATGAGGTACTTGGCCCCAAAACAGAGAGAGGGGTTTAGGGTACAGCCTTGTACTCAGCAACTCCTGCCACCTCTCTGCTCGGCATGTCGGCTGTAATAAATCCCTGTTCTGAGTTGTCTTCTCAATGGAGGAGACAAGATGGTTACAGCATGGGCTGCTTGAGCCAACAGCCCAACCTAAGCACTATCCAGTGGGTTAACCTAAATCCTTTGACGGTAACAGTACCTTATGGCCACAGTCACAAGTTGTCCACAAACACATGGTAGTAATATTGTCTCCAGAAGACGCTTAAAATGCTTTTAGACCTCTGGTTCCAGAGTCATACGTAGCTTTCCTGGAGTCACTTCACATCCACGTTCTCTCAACTAAAGCTCTGTCTCACCAGCAGTTTTTGTGCTGTCTTGTATGTAAGAGGTAATGCCCAGCGAACACGCTGGAGCTGCCTACCCATCTCTCCAGATGGATGCCTTCCAGCGAACCCCCCTTTTGTTGTAGGTGATTTGCTTTCTTTTTCCCTTTTTGGCTCCCACCATTGTATGTTTCCATATGAGGACCGGTTTAATTATGCCAGGAAACCTGATGGCATCAAAGATATTAACTTTATACTAAAATGATTACATATAGTTTTGGGCACCGAATATGTACCCTTCTTGTAACAACAAGTACATAAACCCACTCCAATTTCTTACTACCACAGCCTAGAGTTCTAGATATTTTTTAAATTTCCACTACAGATGGATTTTTGGGTCAAATAGTTTTTGCTTGAGGATCGGAAACCTTGCCAAGTTAAATCAGACATGTACAAACATTTTTCCAGAAGCTATACAAATTGCACACTTCTAGTTCCTCCGTGTTTTCATGTTAAACAAGCTCTGGTTCAGTATCAGTGCATTACGCTGCATCCTAAATATCCACATCAAGTTTCTCCAGAAATGCTTAATGTGTTTAAACCATAGACAAACTACGCCTCAAGCATACTTCTGTTAAAAAGGTTTCTTACACTACCGCACCATCAACATTTTATGTATAATGATTTTAATTGTCCAGCATTTTTTATCCACTGCTTTTACAAACAACCCATCCACCAACCCTTGGTTTACAGACTAAAAAGCTTGCATGCTTTGCATTCTGCCTGCCAACATAATTTTATTCATTTATTTTAATCAAAAGCATTTCCCAGATTGAATCACCAATCCACCTAACCAAGTCAACTCTATTTGGGTGGGGGAGTGAAGTGCTAAACATGAAAACGATCAGCTGTGCACTGCCATATACAGAAAAAAATACTCTCTGCCACAAGCAAACGATCAACAGTCTCCCTGTAGTAGGAGAGCCAGCTGCTCTTATCAGTATATTGGGTCCCACAGGCAATCCTTCAGCTAATGGCCTTATCTCAAACCCAGCCACCCTGCCCAGCTCCTTCCTGCCCCAATGATTTCCAAGCGGCACAACCTGGAGGTGTTTCATTAACTGGTACAATCAGATCATAACTACTACGCAGCCTTAGAGCAGTCGTTTATCAGCTCTTCCCCCTCTCTCCCAAACTATGCCTCAACTGCACATCACCACCCAGACAGAAAAAAGGAGGAGACAACCTCAGGACAATCAAGGTCTGTTATTCTTCAGCCACTAATAAATCATAAGACAAACCAGAAAAACAGATGCAAACGTATGACTGTGTCTGGCCATCAGAATACGCTTTGATGGTTCCAAACCCTGGGGTAGATCCAATTCCCATTGAAGCCACTTAATATAATTGAATATAAAGATGTCAGGAACCGCTAAAAAACAAAACAAGAAAACAAAACCCAAAACCCAAAACAACTTCTAGCCTATGAGCTGTCAGAAATCTGATTTTCCTGGCCAGGGTTCTAGGACACATCGGTTTGCATCCCCCCGGGTGAGGAGTGTGGAGCTGCTGCTTCCATGCCTCAGGCGAGATCTTTAGCCACAAAAGAGGAGGTGACCCACACCATGTATCGTGCCATATGGAGAAAGGGGCAAACAAGGGAGCCTGGGGTTACACTGAGCACCTTAACAGCCTGGGACTGAGTGATACCTGGCTTCTGGTTTTCATCGTGAAGTGGAAATGGTAGTCTTCAACTTCTCAAGTCCGGCACGGCTCTGGACATCAAAGTCAACACAGTGCTCAGCACAGAGAAATTTAGAACTGAAATGGAAGCGTCGATGTGGTTGAGGAATTTGCACTAAATATCTGACGAGCAAGAAGTTTCAATGCTGCAGGTTGGGGCACACACAAGGCGGTGTCGCTACCACGCAACCGACTGCAGATGGCCTATGTGAACTAGACCTGCTCTGGAGCAAAATGCAGTGTAACCATGTAAGCACAGCTCTAAGGCAGAGTTAAAGATGACCTGATTCAATCTTCAACATTGAAGCTTTGCGAAAAGGTTTACTTAAAACAGGGACTTAGAAGAACTGAGGCCTCAGTTTGTCAGGGAAGAAGATCAGCTCTTTTGCATCGTTTTTCTGAATGACATTTTATCACACGTCCATCCTTTGTGCTCACAAGAACAAACAGATCTCCAACTCTAATGCTATTTAATAGTACTGCCTTTTGCCGTAGCACTTTACAGCACAAACATATAATGCTTCCCTCTCTGAAAAATCTAAGATACAATACAGAAGATGAAAACTACAGCCAGGAGGTTGATGTAAAACAAGTAAAGAGGATGCAAATCATAGATGATGCGTGAAGACGTGTTATTTTTTCAGTGTGGTAGTCCTAGTTTAACAGCCCATTTTGAACTGCTATCTAGAGCAAGTGGATTCCAGGCACAGGGGGGAAATGGAACCAAAAAAAGCAGGAAAAAAGTCTAATAAATAAATGGGAGAGACAGGGGGAAAAAAATAATGTTAAATCCTGGTCTCAGAGAGCACACAAGGTCAGCTCCTGGGGATGAGAAGAAGAGATGGGGTCCACGCTGTACTCGGACCCAGAGCTCAGCACTTGATTCAGTTGGATGCAAAACGGTGCACAGAGCTCAATCTGACAAGTGGTCAGACTAGGAATTTTTTAGCTGCAGCTTAATGCATAAGATAAAGAGGCCAAGAGGCCTCAGAGGAAGTAATTACAGCAGTTATTAGGTACAATATGAGCAAGTACCGGTACGATACTCATTTTAATAGTAGTATTACAGGTAAAAGCTTTTATACAATATTGTTTTTTCTTCACAATGGCCTTTTATTTGACCATAAGCTCAATATAAAAAGGTTGCATTTTCATTTGATTTTTTGGTTGTTGCTTAATATTTTTCTTCCCTCAAAAATTTCTATTAAAACATGATGGGGAAATAAAACCAGATATTTGGTGGGGAAAAATATCTATTTTTATGTAGCAGCACAAAGCAGAACAGCAGAAGTCCTGACACCGTGAACCATTCACTTACAGGACCATAATTCTTAAAAAGACTGTTAACAACTCAATGGAAGAAACTTGAAAGCTAGTAAAAACTATATACAGGTAACTGTATACTTTTAAAATGCCATTTTGATATTGGACCAGCTCTTTAATAATGTTTTTCTTATTGGCAATAAAAAAGCGCCTTAACTTAGACTGATCCATTTTGCACTTATTGTGGGCACATTCCAAAGACATTTGCAACTTGTATCACATTTTTCCATTTAGTTTATGGCATTTTCATGCCCTTCGTATTTTTCCACATATTATTTACACATTTTAAATATGTTCTTTTGTATTTGAGTTCTCTGATCCTTTAATTATGCCAAAGAGAATCCCATTTCCATACTTGATGGATTGGATCTTCATCATTGTTACAGTGACATATCACCAGCTCTCTTCCAGGAGGGTTTTGCCAAGACCCATAATCAGTTCAGCACTGTGCGCATATGTACGTTTGCTCAATGCAGCTGACTCTGTGTTGGAAATGTGCAAGTAGTGAACTCTTCACTATCCCATGTGGTCTGAGAACAACATGAAATAGCTTCTTCAGGCCCGCAGATTTCCAGAAAGGCTTCACCATAAGCTGTCACATATGACTGTGCACCATGTCTCCAAACTAAATGTCACGGTAAAGCATAAGCAAACTGAAGGCAGACGTACCTGCGTAGGGATGTGCCACACTCTGAGGCAGCTCTGGGATGTGAAGCAAAGTGCAGAAAGTGGACTTCAAAAGGTCCACAGATGGCACAGACACAACGCCCAGCTACAGAATCCATAGTCACTCCTCAGAGGAGAAAATCAGATGAGATGTTGTGCATGGGACTACTTGGCCAGGGTGGCCATATCTGTATACGGGACTAAACTGACTTGAACATCGCCTCAACACTGCTGTTGGAAACACAGAGAATCAAGCTAGAGTAACCATCTTCTACCATAGATAGTTTGTGTTTCATTCTCAGGCCAAAGTCTTGTCTTACAGGTGTTGCATGAATTAAGAACAAGTACAACTGAACGTACCTGAATCCTCCTTCAGGAGAGCCTACCGAAGCAATCACCTCCACAACAGGTAATTAACCAGCTCTGGGCTCTTGATTCAATTCACTTCTCACTTGCAAAACCATCTTCATTCACATATATATACATGCACGTTGTTCTTTGGTCTCCACGACAAAGGACGTATGGGACACCCAGCTGCACCAGACATGGAGTTATGACTGTTTTTGTTTTCGGGGTTTGTTTTTGGGGTGTGGGGTGTTAGTTTTTGTCATTTAAGAAATGGCATATACATCTGTATCTTTTTTAAATTGGATAAAAACTAATAAAGCTTTCATCATGTTGGAGCATGTTTGTGTTCCAGGAATCCTTCATACATCGATCAAAACAACATTCTCTTTTGCAGTAATATGGGGGTGAAAACTACCAGTACACTACTGTATCTATCATAGGCCTTTTTGTCTCTTTGTTTGTTATTTTTGTGGGTGAAGAGAAAGCTGATTATATTATACAGTAATAAAGACCAAGAATATTTAAATTGAAAGAAGATGCAGTCTTGGTAGATTCTGTAGTTGATGTATGTAAACTATTGAAATTAAATTAAATAAAATAGGTATGAAAGAATTGTTTGATGGTTTGTTTTTTTTTTTTTTTTAATATGCACTACTCCACTAAAAGTCATCTGGGCCGCATTATACCTTGACGCAACAACAATTGAATCCTGATGTACTAAAACACTGCCATCTTCACTGAACATGTGTCAAACACTTGCTCTCAGGCTAGCTACGCACTTTCAACTTGTGTATTGTGCCACAGAAATCAGCTACACTATAGGTAAAGAACCCCAGCAAATCTAGTAGTTTTCTTGCTTTAGCCTACAATGAGGAGATGGGGGTTTTTTGGGGGGTGGGGGTGTGCAGGGAGGATCAAGGGTAGAGGTTACTTCTTCCATTTTTTGGTTTGCTTGCACTTAGTTTCACTACTCCGTCGGTTCAAGCTAGGTAGAACACTAGGTCTTATAACGACTAATTTAACATAATTTTTTATGAGCAAAGGTCAAATTCTACATTGCACATTTGGATTTAAAAGCGGAAATTTAAACTACAGAATGATGTTTCATGCTGAATAAAACTTATGCCAAGCAAAGCTCTGATTTCTAGTTTCCTGACCTCCTGTCTCCAAACTTTTCTCAGGTTTCCAACACTTGGTTACACTTTCTGGCTCACATTTATTTCCTTCTGTTCTGGATTTGGGTGATAAAAGGTTGAGACACATGATTACCACTCCTCAGGTGCAGCTGGCAAGTTTGAGGCACAGGCATGAGGGAAGTGGGGAGGAAAAAGGTGGGGGAAATGGCACTGGTTTAGATGTGGTTTGTCAAGATCACTACTGGCTTTTATCAGCTGTTTCTTGACACAACTCACTTTGTTCTAAAGTGTTTTGGAAAAATAAAAAAAAATAATAAAAGACCTTTTCTCCCCACAGAGACCACACTGAAAATAAAACCCTTCGTTCCCTTGAAAAAAATGAAAAAAAAGCTCTTGCAATGTGAAGGCCACCGTTACCTGAAGTATACTTACCTATTTCCTTGCAGTACCTGGCTTCTCACCTGTCCCTTTCAGCTGGCATTTTTGGACCATTCATTTTAAAACTACATTCACCACTGGCCAATGGATAGGTTACCCTTGGATCTCTGCTTGCTGCTGGCAAGGTGTTCGGGGTCCATGCAGATGATGATAAATGAGCATGAAATGACATGGCTCTCCTCACCACCACTGGCACCACCACCTGTCATCGTTGTCACTGCTGTGCTCATCTCACCTTCAAGGAACTCAGCACTCAGAAGTTTAATTCAGGCAAAGTTAGTTCTGTGGCGGTTTCACATTCTCGTCCTATAATTATGCACAGGTTCTCATTTCACCTATTTCTGATGGACTGTAGCATTTTTATGTCTTTTCCACGCGTATGTTGAAATATCTATTTCTTGAAAGCAAATGCCATAATATCAGGTGTGAGCCTACTTCTATTTTGAGTTTTAGACACCTTTCAGCCAAAAAGCTGTACCAACAAAAACTCTTGCTGCACTTGATCATTTACCGTATTTGTACCAGAGTTGAACTTGAATATTCCGTGCCTATTTTATATGCTGACACCCATAGAAAAGAAATCTAACCAAAAGTTCTGCCAATATTCTGTTAATAGCATTTTCCCCCTAACATTTCAAAATCCTCAATATATATCTGCGCTACAAAAAGTCCAAAACTTTTTGTATGTACTAAGTTTTCGCTTTTATGAACTTTTGTTTCTACTAACAGAAATTCACCCATGCCTCCACTACCCTCAGCCTAAAACTTTCACATCTGAAATACAAAGATCCGAATCTATCATACATGACATGTATGGGTTCCTCAAACCGCACAAGGTGTGTGAAATGCTCCTGTGGATTGAAATAAATTTGTTTTTCACAGATGTGGGAGAATATTTTTAGAAGAGAATTTTTGCATTAGGTAGCGTAGTTATAATTGCTTGCTGTCTTAAAGCATTTAATAACTGGAATAAAAGAATCCATTTCTCAATGGAATTATATTGATTCAGTTTATGAATACCATCAAGATTATATATTTTTACCTATAATCATCATTGCCAATTAGACAAGTTCTTTAAAACCCAAATTTTTTACAGTCAACTTCATAACCCACAGTTTCAGTACTTTGATTTTCAGAAACCAGTAGGACATGAGATTTTTGTACTATTGACCACTAAGCATAAAATAATTTCACAATCATATGTTCTCTAATATTTTTTTTGTACTGTCAAGGGCCACATCATTATCTGAAATAAGAGTCTCCCTTTTTTTGACAATATTTTTTCTTTAGAGAATTGGTTGACTTAGTCCTTGCTACTGCCCGTCACATCCAGCACATCCAACGAACAACAGTTAGTTGTTCACCTTCCTCTGATACAGAACTTGCTGCAGCTTGGAGCATTTTCCATCCTTTCATCAGAGAAGTCTTTAGCTATAAACATGGTTGCAATGGGACGCTCAGCCATGGCACTTCACAAGTAGGCCGTCCCGCACTTTTCACGTGACCTAGCTTCAAGAAAAACAATATTCCAGGGCAACTTCTGTATATGTGTTTTAACCATTAGCTCTACGTACTAAGGATGCCAGTGCTTTCTCCAGTTCCTGTGTTTAACAGCATATAAGGTGAATGCACGAGAAAGCACGTACTTTCAGTTGCCTTCAGCCTGCTTTGCACTCTTCCAGTACCTCAAACCCTACGGAAAGCCAGGTGGCGTGCTAGCTTTCCAGAGATAGAGTATCTCCTCGGAGATGCGGAAGAACCACAGGCATTCGAAGTGGAAGTGGGCAGAAGACCAAATCACACTAGCTCTAACAGCATTTTGCAGATCGCAACAGCAAGTCATAAATTACAGTTCTCAAAACCTCCGGATCGTGAAGTCAGCTTTAATTTGCCTTTGCCCGTCCATGCCTCAGAACAAGCTCAGGAGAGCAGACACACCAAAAACCTGGCATCTGCGCAGCCTGCCCGCTGTCAGAGAGACAAAAAAGAAAATGAGTGTGTTCATACTGTGACTACACCACCCACATCCACTTGTAAAGTGAAAGTGCATGAAGTGAGAAGGGATGGCTTTGTAGTCAAACCATTAGACCAGGAGTTATGAGACCTGAGCTTTCATCACAGTCCTACAAGAAATTCCTTGTGGATAAACCACAATCTTTCTTTGACTTTGATGTTTTCCTCTAAAAAAAAATAAAAAATGGCCACTTCTTGCAGTGAGCTGTAATTAATTACCGGTTCTTTGGAGATCAAATTCATCCATGTTTATTAAGTGCTTGGAGATGATTAGTTGGACAGCAATATATCATTGCTAAAGTGTTGTAATTGTAAAAGCTCACATTGAAACTGTTGTCTTACAGATGTTAAAAATGACCATTTTTATGGGCATTATTAAGACCATAAAGTAGAGATGTATAAATTACAAATTAGGGAACTCTAGATTTTAGCCATAGTGGCTTGTTCAGCTGGTAGTTCTTGCATACAGAGCTACAGTGTACGTTTACGCACACACACACTCTTAGCCTTACCCGTTTCCTTGTATTAAGGTCAAGCATCAGTGCTGTTCCGTGCACTCCACCACATTTCATTTCAACAAGTAGGGAAGTCCAAAAGAGAGTTATCTCATAGCGGGTGCAGTGCCTTTTTATTAGAAAACCATTACCTATACTTCAGAAATGAGTTATTTACTACGTACTATATACGAAATCTCCAGCACATGTCCCCCAGTCTGAATTCCCGTATCACCACGGCTTCTCTTTCCACACGTTACAGCAGATGCTTAAGAATGAACTCATCTAGTTTGGTAGTTAGACTTGGCTGTCTCCAGGGGATCCCCACCAGTGCCCCTTTTGTATTCAAGACTCAGGGTTCTGTGTTTCCAGTAGCTCTAAAACAGGAGGTAGAGGCTTTCTTAAAGCAGTACCCCCAGAAGCCAGTGTCTGCTCTGCCTGCCTTATTCCCATTCACGTTCCTATCATGAAAATCAGTCCGCCCTGTCTCAGCTAATCAATGAGAAAAGACAACTTTTGGGTTTGGTCTTCCTACCAACACTTCTCAGTGGTGTATACGAACTGCATTTGTAATTGTTCTTTGCAGTCTTTGCTGCATTATTGCAACTTACCCACAACCTGTGAGTTTCCAGTTTTCACCACATTTGCTCTTAGAGTACTACCCCTTGCTTTGCCCTCCCAACTAATTTAGCCTGTTAAGAGAAAGCTGGAGACTGCTTTGCTTATGCCACCTGCCTCTTTCTCCCTTGCTAGGATGCATCCCCGTGCTCTGCAGGACACAACCTGCAGAGTCAGTTCTGTCAAACACTTGATGATTCGGTTCCAGCGTTTCAGTTCTGTCCCCTCTCACTTGTGAGATGGGAAAGTCCTGGAAGGGCGTTATCTAGATATTCCTGTTCTTTCCAGAGCCATTCAGATGTCTATAACTTGTGCAGTTATTTATGGCAGCTTGCAGTCATGGAAATGTATCACCGCTAGGGGAGACCTGCCATAATCCAATCCAGTATTTCAGTTACTCGCTTTACTGGTGTTTTTAACACAAGTGCCCTCTGTCGAATTTTCTGTCCTCTCCTGGACAGCAATTGCTTCCTTCCTGGAACAGCTGATTAAGCTCTCTTCTTCGTTGCTCCCTTCTTATGGTATGAACATCCATCAAGTTTGCCCTTGAAGATTATGATCAGTCTTCCAGAGAAAGTTCCTCACTGAATCACTATTAAACAATCAGTGTTTCTAGTTGGATGTAAGGAAACCTGGTTCTCTCTTCCCTCCTGGTCACAAATCATCACATTGCTTCTTTCGTTTCTGCTCTCCCCAGACGTCTTAAAATTGATCTTTTCCCTTGTGGCAGGCCTGAACAAAGATTTCAGCAACCGGCTGTCCATAAGTCATTGCTTTGGACGCTGCACAGTGCTGAAGTCAGTATCTCCAGGCTGGTTTCCTCCTCCTCTACCAGGTCTCCCAGCTTCCAACTCAAGAAACAGATCGCATTTATCCTTTGGCAGAAATAAAACAGAGCGTATCTGGTGCAGGTAACTGGGGTAACACACTAGGCATCTGTATTCTTAATAAAACGTAGTGTCCTCCTTGCATAGAAGGGAGCCAAATGCTCTCAGTTGCCGTTTCACTAAAGTGTGCCCTACAAACCGCATAGATTTAGAGTTCTTACATCCAATGTTTTCTGCAGTTCTTCACGTTCATGCACTAAAAGGGTGCTCATTGATTTAGTAAAGCCAAGGTCTAGAGAGATCTATAAATACTTGTATTTTACCCTGATGCATTATTGCCCTGATGCCCAGGACTGAACTTCTGCTCCTTCACAGATAAATTGCTTCCTCGCTGGTTAACACCAGCTTCCATTAGCAAGAGTGGTGGCAGACATATTTGGGAAGGTGATCCATGATAAAACACAGCTTCGTCTCTTTTTTTGTTTTCCCTTTGATTTCTTTACTCACCACATCCCATGCTCCTCCTTCCCCCAGCCCCCTCTACTCAGAAGAATCAATAACTTATTCTTTATCACTATTAGCTAAAAAGTTATCACTGAGTCTCACTTAAAATCTGTTGAACTCAGTGCAGCGATATACATCAGCCTCGGGGTGCTCAAGATCAGGTTCCTACAGTTGCCAAAACTGCCTTCTAAAAGGCAGTCTGAAACAATTCTTTAAGTCTTTTATAGACTTATAATAATACCGGCTAACGCTAATAATATTAATGGCAATAATAGAAGAGGGGGAGAGGGTGTCTTGATATTTCAGTCCTGAAGTAGAACACATTCTGTATGTTCAGCTACTCTATAACTTCCAAAATGTAAAACGTAGTGCTTTCTGGTCTATACTTTTCTTTGCATTCAACAGCAAATTAAGGTTTATGGCTTTCTTTTAAACATATTGTACGAAGTTTTATTTAGAACAACTGCTTTCCAATATCTCCTAAAGCCCTGGCTTGTCCAGCTGAATTGCTCCCAAAAATGCTTAACTCCAAAGCAGAGTTACAAGGAAAGGGAATGCTTCTCCCCAAAATGTGTATCAGCTGGCGACATTTTTAACCACCGAATTCCCAGCGCAGCAGGCAGTGCCATCCTTAGAACAAAGCGCTTTAATGAAAGCATCGCTTGTGCTTTCACTGTCGTCTTATTACAGCGTGTATAGTCACGTTGCAGCCTTCACCTTGCGGCCTTGTGCAGCTCCTCAGCCACTGGCGTGTGAAACTAAGCACGTGGGAGCTCGAAGCGGCAGCATTTCCAAACCTTACCTTTCGCTCTCTTTGCTGAGCTACGCTCAAAGACTTTTGTGCGCACCCCTGACTTTGTGAAAACAACTCTCCCTCCAAATTCACGTGGTAAATGCGGTTTCACAATGTCATATTAAAGTCATGTACAGCTTTGCGCCCGAGAGTTTTACAGTCAAAGAAATGATTGCCAGATCATGGATTGGATTACTTTCCATTAGCTCAGCTCTGAGATAACCTTGTGTTACATAAAGGCGACAGAGGGACCCAAGACTCGATTACGTGAAATGTTCCCTCTCTGTGCAGTTACTTTTAGTACAGGCCTGAACGTTCTTACTATCTGAAATCCAAACTTACCAGGCAAACACACATTATACAAGGGTTGTCTGTGATAAACGGTATCTGCAGAATTTCCCCTTCATTTTCACATTTTGCAATGGATCCTGAAATAGAAATAAAAATTTTAAAATACTGACATATTTCAATTCCCCCAGCTGGTTTTGGAAACTGTCCTCGTCGCACTCACGTTTAACCCCTGCTCCATTCCTAGCCTTCGATTTTAAATCTTGCCTTAATTTGCCCGTTTTAAGCAAGCAAGGATGTTCAGCGTTTCTGTAAGACTCCAAAGGGAACTGGGAAATGACTGGCCTTTTATTGCCGCACAAACCTAGACTTTCTTTGTGCCCCAGTTATAGCAAAGAAGGACGCTTTTTCTCTTCTCAGATGACGTGTGGAGAATAATGAGTACTCCATGCAAAGCAGGATACTTCTGTAACGACAGATCCAGAGCTCACTGAAATCAGCAGAAAGCTGTCCATTACACTCCGAGGACTTGGACCAGGAGCACAGCACGAGCCCTAAACCGAGCATCCTTTTAATGCACGACAGCCAATTGGCAAATGAGTCAAAATTAGCAGGCTGACTGTCAGACGGAATCAAATTAGAAATCCCTTTATGGCCCTAGCGCTGATTAGCCGGTATTGAGTCATGCTGGAATTGCTTCTCGAAATCTAATGGCTTCTCGCTTGCACTAGAAATTGATTCAGCGTTTCCCTCCGTGCCCCAGATATCAGGAAAATAT
>NW_008825564.1:853061-862941 GCF_000699105.1 Pygoscelis adeliae | reverse complement strand
TACGGGGGCCGCGCTCTCCCTCGCCGAGCCTGACCTGCCGTGTGGCTCCTTCGGTCCGCCGCTCCCGGTGGGCTGTAGCCTTTGCAGCTCCTCCTTAACACTTGCCGTTTGCAGGTCCACGCTTTGCTATCCTAGGTATAAACACAGGTGATATTAGCTGTAGACATCACCGAAACCGAGCTTCTACGCGCGCGCACACACACACACACGCAGAGGTATGGTCTGGACGGGATGACACTTGTGTAGGGCAGGAGGTTTTTCTGTGGCTGATCTTCCCAAGCCTGTTTTACAGCTCGTTTTCCTTCAAGCTGTGATGTTTCATTTGGGGAAATGAACGTTCTCTGAAATAAAGTAGTCTGATGACAAGCTGAAAAACGTTTTCAGATTTGTACACGTTCTTATTTTCTTTCTTGGGGGGTGGGTGTGAGTTGCTATTTCAAAAAAGCTCACAGTAATGGCAGATCAGGTGCACGGCAGGCTGGTACGCACAGGACTACTTTAAATACGTTTCACTTCCCAGTAAGATGTAAGACGATTAGATTTGCATGTTCATTTTAAGAATAAAACCGAAAAGCCAAGACCTCTGAAAGCCTGCATCTTTGTTCTAAAAAGTAAGATATGTACACCTCATTTCCAACACAATTTGTCACCTACCTTTAGGATGGGAAGCAAAAGTCCTAAAATAGCTAAAATAGCCTGTGACAGGGACTATGGAAAACTGATACTGATAAACTTGTAGAAATCACTAGCAAAATTCCTCTCTATGAGAAAAGAAAGCCTACTTTTTTCTTATCTCCCAACCTCAGTCTGTACAGGTTGAAGCTGCATATGCAAATATGATAATTTAGATGCCATTAAAAGGGGGTTGTATTCCACAAAAATACAACTGGAATACAAAATTTGTTCCACATTGTGTAGACTACATAACAAACTCAGTACCTGAATATAATGCATGTAATCTGGATATATTTTTTCTGGGAAATGTCATCTTCATGATTCCCTGCATTTTAAACATAGATGAGCCTGTAGAGGTACATATTATTACGCAGTACTCCAGAAGAGATTTTCACATGTCCAAATGTTTTTTCCATTGGAAAGATGTACTGAATCTTTTGGCAAACTGGCTTTTTCTTACTTCTCTATCTGTAATCAGTGGCTGCTTTTCCCTTTTCTAATTCCAGTGGAGCCACAGCCCTTCTAAAGCAACAGCCGTAGGAAAAAAAAAAAAAAACCACAACCTACCCTAATAATTTCTCAAGTGACAACTACCACAGGAGAGTACTTATATCATTGTGTGCATCAAATCTTCTCTCTGTGATGGTCTAAAATTCATTAAATATTAACGTCACCCGGTGTGAGAAACATACAAATCACAATGAGGGCATCATGTAACAATTCAGGCATCCAAATAACAGCAGGGAACTTGCTAAAATACTCTGAAAATGCCAAAAGTTTCATCTCCTTTATAAAATGAAGACAAGAGGTGACAGCAGCTGAACTTCACACTCAAGCCCTGCCATAACTCATTCCGTTAATAAGAACACGTAATGAAATCATACCAAAGGCAGGGCAGTTACAGAGCAATAAGCACAGATTTGTTACACAGTTTTACTTTTCCCGTGGAAAAAAAAAAGTACGATCATCACTAAAACACCTTCAACACACCGATTAGGCCTAAAACTTACCTCTGAAACAACACCTGCGGGATGACAGCATTGTCCGTGGGGTGAGCTCATTGGGTCCATGCTCTTTCGTAGTAGTACCAGTGTTGGGGTGAAGAATTTGCCCGTCTCCATTGCTTGAAACACCTGCTGAAATGGGACTCTAAGCCTCCCTTGTACCATGCCTACACCACACTTCGCAGCCTGTTAGCTGCCCAGTAAAAGAGCCTGCTGAGGACTCGTGCTGCCCCCGAGCCTCCCGATGCCCTGGTTCCCTACCTCCCCTCTCATCGGGGAAGAGGGGAGAAGCTCGTTGTTAGCAGCAACCTCTGTTTCTTCCTGGTATTGATAATGGTGACGTGTCACAGAGGAAGATCACTCTCTCATTTGAATCTCTCGTGAAGTAAAACCCAGCCTGGGAGGGAAATACACCACCTTAATCCTTCCCCACCTTAGTTTCACCCATTCAGTACTACAGGTATGGGGTTTGTCTCAGCTTTTTACCTCTTCCTTACCCTATCTCCCGAGTCTAACTTATCAGAGGTCAGCATCCTTTCTGGTTGTAGTGCCACATTAAGTACAGCTTTAAGGTTTTTTTCCTTTTTGCATCCCTGTTCGAAGAGGTACTTATTTTTCCAAGCAACATTCAAAGCTGCGGTAATTTTAGCAAAATCAGAGGGTCACACTGAAAACCGCGTCCTGCTATCGGATATGCACAGAGACTTTGTTGCATGCCAGCAGTTAAAACAGAAGTCATGTCATCAAAACCCCTACCTCTCTTGTATAAGCATTACATGGTATCAGTTGTGATTGAAGGGATACGTTCATTAGTTCTGTTTATTGGTCAGCCTGGGCTGACCCAGCTTGATGGAGCGGTAGCTGTTCACAAATACCAATTTGTATGTAATTCAGCTCCTTCTCCAGTGATGCTTTCCCAGCGGTCAGCCGTAAGACAATATCAGCCATTAGCTGGTCATAATAAAGGTTCAACTCAGCACCCACCTAAAAAGAAAAAAAAGCGTTACGGTTAACAATAGTAACAGCGAAGAAGAGAGTAATCACATTCACATCTTTCTTTGTGATTATCTGTTTCACTGGCAAGTCAAAACCGCTAGAAGGCCCATTCTTCATGGGCTAGAGAATTCTTCCCGAAGTGGAGGAAGGCACTGAATCACTAGAATTCACATGTATTTTCTTTTGTCTGGGAAATGCACTCTTCTAGGTCTTGGGCACAGGCCTTCCTAAGGGTCCCTTACCAGGCAAGAAAGTGTGCAATAAACATGCTACATAGGAATGCGTATACGTCAGCACTGGGAGTGTCCCTGCTTTTACTACTTTTATGTTGCTATGTATTATTTTAACACAGTTTCTTTGTATTTATGAGACCTCTCAAAATAAAGAAGAAAATACGTCTCACAAACACTGTATTGAAGGCTATGTAAATTGGCACAACTCTGTTTCCAGCTCTGTTTTGCTAAATGACTATGCATTTACAAGGCACTGAAGGTGGTTTGCATATCAGATTGAGCTTACACATTTCTACTGTTATTAACATTTTACTAAAGATAAAGAACTCTCGATCCAATAACTTACGCAATCAAAAAGAAGGTCACACATTTGCTGTAGTTGGAGGCGTGGGTCTGATAAGCTTCAACCCTGCAAATTCTTGTGGAGAGACCTGTAATTTGAGGAAGTATTTTATTATCGTGGTGCATCAGCACACAGCAATCGGGAAGCTTCGTAGTAACTCACAGGATCACGACAGAGACATCGCACTTCCACGCAGGAGAGTGGATGGGAGTTACTCTGCTGTTCATCTTTCGGTGGCTGACCAGGTCTTCACAGTTCAGTCGTACTGAGCTGGGCTGCAGCCTCTCAAACGCTTACGCATGTTCATTCATTTCTGTGCTTAACCGTGTTTTAAACTTAAGAGTATCTATCAGTGCAAACAAACAGTATTTCTTGCATGGCCACTTTTCCTCCAGGAGATAATGTTAGTAAACCTCAAGACTGGCCTGAGTATATCAAAGAGGTGCTCCTGACAAAGCTCCCCTACTGCAAAATATTCAGAAAACTAAATGGATGGAAATTGAGGTCTGGAGACCACACTAAGAGGTTTTAAAACTGTAACAGGATTAAAAATGGCATATGGTCAAAGTCCTTAAGTAAAAGAAAAGTACGAGAAAGTATCTAAAAGTTACAATGAGACTTACTTGAATAAATGTTTACAAATTTTATCAAATAACTCATCATTTTGACAGTTTTCCATAAACCCCTGGAACATGCAAAGCGTTTAATTTATTTGTGGCAAGATAAAGATAATGAGTAACATTTTAAAAGTTTATTAACATAGAATGTCCTGGCACGGTCAAACTTGCATACTTCTATTGTTTAAATTATATTTTCTAAGAACTCAAAAAAATTAGCCTTACAAAAGGGAGTTTCTGATTGCAAAAGTCTTCAAAATGATCCCCATCATCTGTATTCATAGAAATGCAAACCAAACAGAGCATAAACTAAATTGGATATAAATGCCACCAGTACCTCAAACCGAAAAATACTGGAGCAGAAAATATCGCTCCAATATGGAGACAATAGACTGCGGTAGTAGTCCATATCAAATACGCTATAACAACAAAGAAAAAGTAAAATATAACAGAAATGCTGATGCCATCTTAACTATGGGATTCCCAGCAGAAGCTATTCAAGAGGCCATAGGCCAAGCAAACAGAGTAAAGTGGCATATGCTCGTACTCTTTTTTGTTACTTCGCTGCTGTAAACAGTTTGTCTTCCAGAAATAAGAAGAATTATTTTGTGTGAGTTATGTGTTTTTGTGTTAGGTTTACCCTTGAACATCTGCTGTGTCTGATAAAGGACAAGGGCTAACGAAGTCACATGAAGAGTGACATAGATGAGGCGGTTCTTTGTTTTCAATGTGTGAGACAAACCAAACCCCGCATTTTGCCTGGCTGCCATACTAGCTAATAAATGCAACAAACAAGGAGTACTCGAGAAGCATTTTATAAAATGGAAGACTGATGATTGCAGATGCGGATGGACCCTCTCTGTACTACAGACAGCCGCCCTGTGTGCGCAGAAATTCTTGATCCCACCCTCTGCCCCCCCCGCCAAAAAAAATACATGCTTATTTTGACAGAAGATTTTTTCCCTCCAGCCAGGATCCAGTTCAAAAGCAGCTGCCTCTACCAAGCACAGAAAGGCAAAGGCTCGCATTTTTGCTAAAAGACAAGTTTCCAACAGCACGCGTCCTGTAAGATCATCACTTCACTTACTAAGACTCTACTCCGCCAGTTCATTCCTCCTGCTGCTGGTCTTGTTTTACAGCAGAATTTCTCCCAGGACTTTTTTTGAACAACAACTAAAAGCTTAAAAACTCGGAGGTGAGGTTTGAGGAATGAAAAACATCGAGTCGGAGCCTCCTCTCCTTTACGTGGGTGCCCTCATTCACACTCAAATGAGTGAGAGGAGACTAAGGGCCATTAATTTTAAGTCATCTGTAATAAAAAGTTACAGCTTGTCGACAATGGTAGGCGAAGGACAAGCTGCTGTGCGGTGCAGTTGCTGGCAGGTGGCAGTGTTGGGAGACTGGAGCCCTGCAGCCGGCAGCCCCAGAGCAAGGGTGAGCTGGAGCTGCCTCCGCAGTTAACCTGAACCGCAGACCTGGTTATGGCAATCTAATCCGTACGTGCTCATGTCTTGCTCCTACGCCAGCGAAACGCTCTCTTGGTTTGTTCTCAGAATGTGCTCCTTCTTTTCGCCCGTCTGGCTTCGGCTGTATGGGACGTTCGCTTTTACTGCCCCTGCAATTAGTACAGCATACCTTACTTCATCTGGAAGCAAAACGAAAGACAGTTTTACAGAGAACTCCTGTTTGTTGTTGTTTTCCAGATACAAAGCTTAAGCAATGTAAGACTTACCTGTTGGGGTTTTTTTAAGTATTTGAGTTTTGGGTGGTGTTGGTTTTGGGGGGTTTTCTTTTAGGTTTTTGGGGTTTGTTCTTTTTTTTTTTCTTTTTTTAGAAAATTGGCTATGCAACATTACAGCTGGTATAGGTAAGAAATCCTCCCTATTATTTCTTCTTGGCTTCTGATTTAAATGAAGCACACTCATTTAGCATCAATACCTGATCTGTCCTACTGACTGACAGTACCGCACATATAAAGAGCAATGCACTGCCAACCATAAGCAGTCTTTTTCAGCTCCAACTGTCAGGATACGTTCAGATAATATACATGAGCAAACCAAGGTAATCCTGCACTGATCTATTGAAACTTCCGCTAGTTATGCAGTTTCATAATGAGTAATATAGCCACTATTAAAGGAGCAATACTACAAGATTTCATAGCTGTACTGAACTGCCCGCCGACCTGACTGACTACTTAAACCCTGGATATTCTGCGTGTGCTTAAACCCCAAAGTAGACAAGAGTACAGACAAAAGCAGAAATAAGCAAGTATACTAGCAACAACAAAGTAGAAATTTGCTAAAAACCTGTCGCGTTTTGCTACCGATTCACCCAGGTCAGATTAATCTCAGACCTTCACCAAAAAGAAAACACACAGCCACTTGGGCAAGAGAAAAAAATGTACTTCCAGAAGGCAGTGTAATTCATCTACCTGCCTGTCAGCTATCTAAGGCGCTTTCAGGGGGAGATGAGAGCATCATTAAATGTGCCAGAGGTGGGCTTTCGGTGTCATTACACAGATCTGCAGGGGGTTTCTGCCAAATCCCCAAGTTCTCTGACAGTAGCATACCTCTAAATACATCATTTGGAAGCATGAGGTGAACAGAGACAGGGAGTAGTATTTGGGAAATTATCAGTCACATCTTGTATACATTAGCAGGTTAAACCCAAGAGAGCCAGCTGAATTACTTGTGACAGAAGAAAACAATTAATCAACAGTTTTAGGGCTTCACAGAATTTTAAATATGTATTTACATGTGGTGTACACTATTTATTTTAGGTATCTTTAAGCATAGACTCTGAAGTCTCAAGGTAGCGGCTGGCAGGTATTCTGACATACAAAACTGTGTCTTGCAAGAGACTGGCTGGCGATAAACTATTTTCAGAACAGAATTTGTGGCTTTGGGGATTTGGGGTTTTAATTAAGCTAGTTTGAAAAACAACACAGAACTACCTCTTTACCAAGCCACTTAAAATTCTAACTGGTTTTAATATTGTTAGGTTTTGATCAAATTTGCTTTAATATTATTATGTTTTGATCAAATTGAAGTCAGCCTGTATGGCTGTAGTGTAGTTTGTATCGGTATGGAAGTCCGATAATAAATAAGATAGCTATTATTAAACGAAAAGAACATTACAGTGCTGGAAGTACTTTGGAAACTGCTCACCATGCTCATAGACCACATAATTTAGACCCTTACCTGGGAAATGTTCACACATCAGAGTAGCCCCGATGAGGCCAATAAGAATATAATCACATCATGGGCAGAAGGCCCTCCTGTAAGCATTTCTTGCAGCAGGTCCCCAGAGGAAGCCAGGATAACGCCATTCAAAAGTGGGGTGACTACAGCGTCGGGGTGCCCCTGTGTTCAGGTTCACTCTGTGTTGGGTTACACAAGGAACAGGTCTCTTCTCCCAAGGGGGTGCATCTCCTGGGTCTCCCAGGAGGAGGAATTTGGGTCAGTGGCAGCACTGAGTGCTGTGCACACAGCCAGCCACACCTCTGGCCTGGGGGGGATGTGATCATGGTCCCAGAAGCGGCCAAGGACAGTCCACCCCATTGCAACCTGTTTACTTAGCCCTTGCATTCAAACCGGTCCCAGACCTAAATTAATCCACAAATCCAGCTAAGCAGCTATCAGTGTCTAGGGTCTCCCATGCTTTCCTTGGGAGCCAGTGGTTTCATGGAAGCTAGACAGAAACAAACCCAAAAGTCCAGCTGGAAACCTTCGGAGAAAAGGCGTGAGACTGCCCCTGTGCTTACAGACTACGCCAAGCTGCGTGACTTGGCTGCCCGCTGGCATTGCTTGGATGGCTTGCTTGGGACACGCACGGCGTGGAGCACCTGCAGGATGGAGACCCCAACCTTTCCCTAAGAGATCATCCAGGATGGTATTTCTTAACTTTCACAATTACTTTCTTACATGGACTTGTTTTGAAGCATGTGTTTACCTTCATAAACGTTCATATTAAGAAAGAAAAATACCAACTAATAAATCACAGAACTGAGGGTTTCGCCGCCCCACAGTGGAGCTGCTTTCAGTTCTGTTGTGCCAGAAGTAATGAAAGCAACTGGACTCTTAAAGATCATTTCTGTGCATCTTTAAAAATAAAAAAACATCCCCACACTTCAAATTATGATGAATTGACATCTGAGCATTCCACAGAATGACAATACAGGCCATGTATTAGAGAAAGTAACATTGTGAGCACTAGCCAGTGCTCACAACGGTTCCACGCTTTGCTTTTGGATCCACTCCAACTAGATGAATAGACAGCACAGTTCCCAAAATGCAGGAATTTTGCTGCTATGAAGCACTCGGAGGACAACAATCAAGCCTCGGCTTTGTAATGATAGGATTTCAAAAAATGGCCATTTATTTTAAAATAGTCTCTGTGGTTTGTAAAGTTGTTTCTGCAGAGCGCACAGAGGATAAAATGCACATACTTTTGGAGGCTTTCGGCTGCTGGCCCAAGTGCAGAAAAGGATTAAGACAAGACAGTTTGAATTTACATGATGCAAACTAGAAGAAACGAGGAAGAAAAGATGGCTCTGAAAGCTGTACTTTGTTTTCTCCTAGAAGAGGTGTAATGCAAACTAAGTATTTTTTCACAGCTAGCAGAATCCAGCCGGATTGCAAAGGTATGAGCCTGGGAGCAGCCGAACAATAGCTCTATTCACCCACAACCAAATTCTCCAAATCTGGAGTCTCACTTTCTGGGTTCCCAGACTGAGCCACAGGCCTTGAGTTTAATTGGGCTATCTAAAAAATGAGCACAATCCAAATTATCAGTTAGTTTTGATAATGCAGGCCTTAGCGAGGAAAAGGACAGGGACTGAGCCAAGCCTAGCAGAGATGGTGCGGTGCATTAACCCAAAAATATCCCTGTGGGCACACAGTGAAGAGAGACGTGGGAGCCTGTAGGGAGAGGCAAAAAATTATTATACTGGCTTATGAGTATTTTCTAAGCACCACATGGTGCTATAGGTTACAAAGGGTGGAAAATATATAAAGGGGAGCCAGATGACACCTCTGACGTGAGCCAGGCAGAGGCACAGAGCTGGGGGAATCCATGGCGAGTCTTGAGGGATGCTGGCACAGCCTGACTGCAGACGCAGCCTCTGCTGGAGTCGTGTGCTGGAGCAGGAGATTTACCTTTGAGAAGTAAAACTGAGCATCCCCGCTTCCGCGCTCTTCAGGAGCACAGAGGAGCCTGTGTATGTGGGGGGAGAAAGGGAAAAGGGCTAGTGCATGGCTCTGGGGCTGCCCAGGCACACTGTCAGAGCCTCGACTACCCCAGTTTCGGTTTGTCCTAGCTGAGTCAAACTCACAGCCTTCTTACCACAGAAGCCACATGACTAACAGTCTAGCCCTGAGTAATAATGAAGTAGGCACAAAAAAATTAAGAAGGAGAAGGGTGCTGCTTTTGCTTATACCCTCTGGCTGTTTTTTTTCTGAACAAAAATGTCCTCTGGCCACTCTGGTGAGTAAGTTTACCATTTTGGAAACTGCTCTGTTACACCCACTGGATGCTGAATCAGCGAGAGTTAGACAACGTCACTATTTACAGGCCGTTTTTTTCTGCTTACCTCCTCTGCGCGGCTCACTTCACTTGCAGTACTGCACGGCTGCTTTTGAAGGAGAGGTAGCCATCGACAGGGGTAAAAGTGATACAGAGAAGGAATAATTTGTCTTTAAACGCGGTGAATAAAAATTTACAGTAGGGAGGCCAATGACCAGAGAGAAAGAGAGGAATGAGTTTCAAATCAGAAGTCAGCATGGAAGTGATTTGATAACAATGCTCTATACAAAAAGTCACAGTGCATGTGGGTTTCCATAAATGTTATCACAAAGCCTCCCCCGTCTCTACTAAAGCAACCCAAATAAATAAACATACAGGGAAATGCCTGAACTCACTTCCTAGCTTAGCCACAGAGGGATGGCCGTGCCCACTGGTTTGAGATCTAAGAAGCCTAACTCAGCCAAACACTCAAGGTTCAGATCTGTTACT
>NW_008825564.1:813570-852994 GCF_000699105.1 Pygoscelis adeliae | reverse complement strand
TTTGTAGAAATTGTTTTTCTGGCCAGTGCAATAATCCTGAACAAGTAGGACCAGACCGTATTTTTGTGCCTATTAGTTTTTGTGTGATCAAAATTGTCAAGCTGAAGGTAGGAAGTTCACCAGCCTTAGCAATCAGGTCCTCTCCCAGCACGCTGTAAACTGGAAGGCAAAAATCAGTGGCCAGGTTTGAAAAACTTGATCTTAATGAGAAGTAAGAAAGGTTAAATGTACTAACCCTGTTACTCATTGGGATTTATTTGCTCAGTTCTAATTTTAACTTTGGTTAGCCCAATAAAAGGTATCACATCACCGTCTGGGTAGCTGTCTTACAGAAGACAATGCAGCTACCAACTTTCCTCTGCTGGATGACATACTTGGGCAGTAGCCCTTCAAAAAAAGCTTCAACTTCTTTAGAGCACATTTGGTTTTCCATTCATTATTTTCCTGATGCTGAAAGCAATGTTATTCATCCCAGAGAAGAATAGCTACATTGTATTTCAAAGGTTTAACCAAAACACTCATTTTGCTGCAAGTTTTCCTTCTTTCAGGATTTTAAAACACATCTACAAAGCGGCAGCTGGGCAAAATCATCAATTTATGGTCAATGGGATCTGGTAGAAAAAAAGCAGCAGAAAGGAAAAGGAATGACATGATTGCAAGAGTGACTGCTATCTACAAAAATGCAGATGATGAGAAGGCGGCCTAGAAGCAAAGGAAGGACTCCTCTCCCCATGAGATGAGCTAATAAATGTTGAATGTGGAATGACTTTGTTAAAAAGAGACAAAAATAGAAAAATAAAATCAATTCTTAATGCACTGTGTACCATCCACAGTCTGTAACCACCTACACATTCACAACTCTCTTCCACCTTGTTTTTGCCAACCTCACCTGTAGCACTTACATAGAAGACCACCCTTTACCTTCTCCAGTCCTGCTTGCCTGCAGTGAAGAAGTATCATCCACTTCTGCTTGGACCTTGCTTTCCTGTGACTCTCAATCTCTTGATTCGCAGTGGTGTGGGACTAGATAGGTACAACTGACACAGCAACGATAAACCATTAGCTACTCTGAAAGGCCAGTCGTATTGTCCATATTTTTCTTTGGTTAAACAACCAAAGAAACATTCATTTTCAGTGATATCAAGCTGGTTGTTATCACTGCATCCAGCCCTGCTGCCTGACCACCAAACACCCGAATGTACTAATCCTGGGGGCACTGTCTTACCCAGGTGAGGCAGGATTCCTCTTCTCAGGATAATACATTTCTCTACGGCAGCTGGCATGGGAGCTTTAGGACACAATCCTGCTGGGAATCCAGCTCCTTGGGTCTCCTCTTCCTCCTCCCAGGCCTTCTAGTCACTGCCAGAAGGGGCAAATCCTTACAGCTGAAATACTGTTGCCCAGAGCAATGGGCAAAACACTCCCCTCACAAGTCACACACCTCCCGACTGCTTTTGGGACTTGCACCCTGAAGTCTGCAAAGCAGCTGTCCAGTGTCATGATGAAAGACACGCGTCGTACCACCATGAAATACCTAGTTAGTGCTGGAACATCGCACTCAAATATGCTGCCAAGAGAAACTGTTTCTACTGGATCAGAAGCAATCACACCATGTTAACCAAGCCATATTCTCACCAGTTCCCAGCTACAGTCATTGCTCAAGCAGAAGGAAGATGCTACACATCCAGACAGCTGGAAAAAGCAGTTCCTGTTATATATATGTAGCAACTTGACTGTTCTCCAATATTTATGGATCCCAACTGCCTCCACTTCATTATACCATCAGGGGAAGAAAAAGTACAATAATCCCCTTTAAGTATCTTGTAATTGAATCCAACCATGATTATAATACATTGTGGGCACTTGAAGTAACTATTAATTATTGAATGCTTGCTTCATAATGAATTGGAATATCATCCGTTACAGAACGACTTCTTCATATGTTCTCTAACACTTCCAAGATGCTGTGGAACTGGTCTACCCTTTAAAATGAATAAAGTAATAAAATCAACACAATAAAAACTTACTTATTTCCCAAACACACTGTAGACTTTGCGATACGGTCTCATCAGATTTAGCAAAGTCAAGAGGACTGGTCCAAGCCATCCTTGGATCAAAACCCTTGTTGTTTCCTAAGGTTGTCTAAGAATAGCACCTATGCTACATTCATTAACAATGATAAAATGTCTCAGTATAATGAGAGGAGACTGGAGGTGCCAATTTTTGAATAGCACATGAAATTCAGGAAATAGTAATACTAACATCATCATCAATTTAGAGAAAACATGGCAACTTTTTAAAAGATAGAGGGACAAGCTTTCTGTTGATCAAATGCCAAATTAAGTAAGTGCATTCTTCTTAATAGAATGTGTCCTGGAAATACTTCCCTCCCATACTCTCTTGGTTAGGGAGCAGAAGGGGAACATGCTGTTCAATGCTAGATTTCCTTAACTATTCAATAGTGCTCCTTTGGTTGTTGAAAAGCTGCTATACATCACCCTGAGAGTGACTTCATCTCATAAGTGGCTGAAGTAACATGTATAAAATGCTCTGGGGTTTTATTTTGCAAGGGCCTATTTCACACGCAGCATCACTCTTCATAGAGAAGCAACCATTTCTGGGGTGGAATGCAGCAGCTATTTAATTAATACTGACTAGCTAACCCTCATGCATATTGTATTTTGGGGATAGTACCTTTTGGAGCAACCCTCATAATTTATTACATCATCTAGCTAGGAGTTAAATGGTGCTTATATATCATCTTATTATGACATGCAGCCTCCAGCAGAAGAGTATGGATGCTCTCCTGTCAAAATCAATGGCAAAATACTCAGTTAAATTCAACGAAAGTAGATTTGGGCCTCTAATCAGGTTACAGTAATGACTCAGGATGACTGACCTCCCTTCAAGATTTCTGATCAGGCAACAGCTTACATAATCGGAACAGCTTTTATCTTGTTTCTGCAGCTGAATACACGGTCAATCTGCACCCAGCTGGAGCTGTGGTGGAGGGTGAGCTATGATCTGCAATGATTATTCCCACTGAGGAAGCACTCCAAGTCTCTATTCAGCTTATAAAGATGAATCAAAATATCTTATCAAACACTGTTATCATTTTGCTCTGGAGTCTTAACTGGTTTTGCCAAAAATAATTTCCAAAAGAAATATTTTTTATGATGAGAGTGTAGTGTTAAAGTGGTGCTAGCAAACAAGTGAATAATAATACAATATGTTCATGCTATATCAAATGGAAAATACTCCCATTAGAGCTAACATCAATTTACAGGCTGTAGCCTGAGAGTGTGGATCTTTTCCAGGGCTCCTGGTTAATTTAGTGATTTTTTCCTGCTATAAAAACATGATTTTGCTCAATCCTTTCATTTTAAGAACGAGGATGGATACTGAAATCTTCAATACAGCAGGTTCAGCTGCAAGCATGGATGCCTCAGACACACATAGTAAATCTAAGCACATGACGGTGCATGCGAAGGAAACGTCAACCTACAGTGAGTGCATATGAAAATACAACGGTATTTTACTCCTTTTCCTGCTTTCAACAACACGAAAGTCTTGAAAAATACCACAGTATTTTAAAATATCAATTATACTTATTTAAATGTGCTTGCATGTTGCATTTGTTTGTACTCCTTGCTATAGCGGATGTTAAGATACAGCAATCAGGACACATTGTCAGAGAACACAAGGTCAAATCAATTAATTGGGTTATGCTTCCATCCCATGATTAACTAAATGACTTGCTATACATTTAATGCTAACAAAAGTGCTAGGTATCTCTGCCGTGATCTGCTGGTCTCCTGGATAAACCATATTCCTCCAAGTTAGCAGCTTCTATACAGCAAACAGCTACCTATCTTGCAAAGGAGAGGGACAGAAATAATCATTCCTGATACTATTGACCATTATAAGAAGTTACAAGACAGGAGACAGACAAGTACAGAGCAGTTTCAGACTCTAAACCAAGCAGTGTTTTTCAGTCTTTATATGAATATCAAACTTGTGTTGAACTACTGCAATATTAGAATAAATTCTCACAGAAACAAGGCACTCAAAAACACTTCTAGTTTGGGTCACTTTTGCTAATTATAAAGCCAGCCCTGTAGACACCAAGTGCCTCGGCCTCCCAGTTGTTTCAACAGGAGCTGAGGGCATTCTGCCCCCTCAAAGGATCAAGGCTCACACACCAGCGAAAAACTACGCAAACTTTACCGTTGAGGTGGAAAGGAACTGTCACCTGCAAACAGCATATGAAGGTATCACATAAATACTGGAGGAACCTTATGCTACAAGGGAGTAAATGAACAAAGCAGCACGATGTCAAGGGGTGACAACAAACAAGGCTATGGGAAACTCAAGGTTAATTTCAAATAAAGAAGCAATACAGAAGCTTGGTTTCAGGAGTACGTCATATATTTTACAGCACCTTTGCAGCAGTTTTCTTAATAGGTGATTTATAAACAGGATATTCTGATAAGAAGGAAAGATACTTATTCAATATAATGCATACCTGTATTTTTTTTTTTTTTATGCTGGAAGGACTTCACATAGAAATACAATCTCTGCTCAGCAAATTTCAGTTTATAGCAGTGAATTACTCTTTACAAGCAATACAAGAATATTGAAACTCATCTCTAATGCTTGCTGTATAGTAAATGCTGAAGAAGAGAAAAAGACAAGACGTTATAAAGCGAAACCCAGCCCCTTGAAAGTAAAGAAATGTTGTTTTTCTGTGTCATAGTTTAATAATAATTGGACAGAAGAATCAATCTGGGGCTGGAAACCACAGTCCTAGTTTGAAGTCAGCATTGTGTTCAAAGCCCAAAAGATCAGCAGAGCCCAGACCTCCAGATTTTGATCATCAGAGTAGTAATTGTTTTAATCTGTTTTTCTAAATTGCAACAGCACAAAAACAAAATGAAAGAAAAGCCCTTGGGCAATAACATTCAGAAAACAAACTACTGAGAAAATAAACAGGTAAATACTTCTAGAGTTTAACAGAAATAAAACATATATATTTTACGTTAGGACTTATTTTAGAAAATGCATTTCAAAGTGCTACAACACAAATATAATAAAGTTGCCATGACTCACAGCATGCTTTTCAAAATGTCACAAAATTCCTTTTAGATATATGTATACAAAATTAATTTCAGTAAAATCATCACTGAAAATTCATTTTTATCTGTGAGCCACCTAAACATATAAAATTCTCCTCGAATAGCTAGATGTGCAGACAGGCTGCATATTTAAGCTGACCAGAACAGCTGACCAGGCATTACTCTAAAATCCTGTTCAGGATAGTTTGATTGGCCAGCAATGTCTGTCTTGGCCTCAGAAACATTGTCGATGAGAACCAAATGTTTGGTCCCCCCAAACTAGCAATGTTTCCTTACATTTTTCAGTTGGCCAACTCTCCAACTTCAAAACTTCCTGTAATTGGCCTGACTTTTTTCCAGCCAAAAAGAACTTTCTTAAACATTCAAACTACATTTGAGAACTGCTAAGAATTACTTTACAATATTTCCTCTTAGCCTGCTGCTAATGACTTCCTTCCTCTGAATTAGATGGACTATTTGGCATTGGGGGAAACTAAGTAATTTTTACTCAATGCAACTGTATTTCTCTCTTAAATCCTGATGATACTATCAAATACCGCAATTTAGTGCAATATACAAAGAGGTCATACATTACTACTATAGACAGTTCTACCCTTTTTTTTTTTCCTCTTTATTACCAGTGTTTTCCCCCTTCTGTAAAACTATTCTCATGAGACCTCATTTTACAAAGCATGGAGCAGAAAAGGCAAATAAGAGTGCTTCTGAGCTTTACATCTTAAAATGACAGAATATAACTTAAATAAGAGTGGATGATATAATTGACCTGAGTGCCTACTCATTGTTTACCCTAAGCTCCCAGTGAAGCCAGGCAGCTCTGAGCACTGGGATCACATACAATAATGGTAATAGTGACAGAGTAATATATTTCACAGAAGTCTCATAGTAGTGTGCTTTCCAGCTATATTATATGCCTACAGCTGAGGATTCTTTGGTCCAGGATTCTACACTGTTCTGGTATGGGCTTTCAGTAGTAACTGTGGTTGATTTTTCTAGATTACCTAGTAGTTGCTGACAAGAGGACAAAAGAAGATTTGAGATCTATAGTTAAAGTTTAAGCCTAATAGCTACAGTAATTGATTAGTTCTCCATGGATTTTCTTTGGTCATTGAGATGTGTACAGAGACTACAGGAGATTATTTTATTGTGTAATTTTCACAGCGCAGCAGGGTACCTTGACAATGGGTTGGATACCACCCTCCTGACAAAAACCATGGGGGAGGGATCAGAGTGAAGAAAACTTAGCCAGCAGAATCACTCCATAACAAGCAGGGGGTAGGATTTTTCCTTCCTGGGAAAGAAGCAAGATTTCTGGCCCCACGACTTGTAGATATCTGAGGTCTCCTGGGGGACAGAGTCATTTTTATTGAGAGTCACTGCTCACTTCAGTCCTAGAGGTATCAGAAGCCTCACCCAGTTCCCTGGCCACTTAGCTCTACTGAATAGCTATCATGTTTAAAAAGGCTCCATGAAACATGGTTATGTCACATCTACTGAGCCAGAGTAGGACCAGAGGGTTAAGCAGCAGACGCACAAGTGGTGCAAAGCTGGTTCTGTTTTGGGAGTGGATGCAAAGAGGTTGAAAGTAGATATGGAGATGATGAATGTTGATGGCTTAAGACATCCTGAAAAATAACTTCTCCTTTTTATCCACAGATCAAGTCTAGCACAGACCATAGCAACTGTCACAACCTCTGCTGAAACAGCACAAAAGTGAGTTGGAGGAACCTCTTCTACAGCTAGAACAGGAGTTGATGAACCCCTGTTGAGAAAATCAACAGGAGCGTGGGATGCGGAGATGGCTCATGCAATTGCATCCACCAGAAACTAACCTGAGACTAGCAGTGCTTTTTGTATCTGCCATCCAAAAGACTGCAACTTGTATTTTGGTATGAACTAGCAACAGTCAGGAGAGGCCTCGTTCACGTGCCGGTTTTTACACTTGACCCAGGTCTCAGTTATTTTCAGTTCCAAGTATCTTTTATCAATATCTCAGCTCACTCTCAGGAATCCAGACATGAGCCTAATGCTTCCAAACCCTAGGCTGAGGCCCTCTCAAAGGTTGCCTCAGTTTTTGGGTGTTGCATTTCAGCACCTTGCACGGACCTGACTTTCAGAAGGTGAATACTCAGCACTTTCTAAAAACTCAACCCTCAAAGCACCCTCCAACTGGATTAATAAAAATTAAGGCACTCAAAAATTACTAGTTGCTTTTGAAATTCTTACCCCTAACTAGAACAGACTGATTGACAAGACAAACAGAAATCACAGGTAACTGTAAAAAGATCCATGTGTTGCTGTGCTCAAGGTACTTACAGTGTAAACTTTATTTACATTCATAGTGACATAGTTAATGGCAAAAGGGTTTGCCCTTTATGTCCAGTAACCATATTTTACTCTGTATCTCTAGAGAGCAGGAGTCTGTATAAGCAACGAGAGAGGGAAAAAAAAGGTGATGGATTACCAGTTTTTCTTCTGGTGGTGAATTCAGCTGTCTGGAATTGTGAATGTTAGTACAGGAGGAAACGAGATAGTTATCTTTTGTCAAAACTGTGATATAACAAATGTTAATATAATCTCAAAGGGAGGTATAGTTCAGAATATCTTAAAAAAAAAAAGATAAAACATATCCTGAAACAAAGGTTGCTTTTAGCTATGTGTAAACAGTCTTTGATCAATCAACGGAATCCTTAGAAAGGGCTGATATATCGCAAAACGTAACACAACACCCCTATCACAGTTGGGTAAGTGCTTAAACTTCGCTCACAGAAAGGATGCTAGTAGTTGGCAGGGAGACCCAACCAAAATTCTTGGAATGGAACTTTTTTGTATAAATTAGCACAGTCCTCTCCTTCCGGAAGCTGCAATCAGTACTGGGTAAAATGGATTGGTACTGCTGCATTATAAATGCATTTGACATCAGATAAAAATTCCTCCTGAGGGTCGTCTTCAGATTTCATGGCTTTTCTGTTTCCTCTGCTGCATCCTCAGACAAACCTATAAAGGAGAAAGAAGATGCTTCAAAATTCAGTGTACTTGGCATCGACATGCACTGTATTGTTGATTCCATCAGTGTGTAAAAGCCTTGGTTATAGCTGAAGGAGACAATTCATTACACGCAAAACAGTTAGGATAAAAATGCATAACTTGCAAATTCAAGCACTCACAAGTTTAGGAAATATAAAAAATTAAGGCAATAAGGGCAATTTCCCATCAGCTCTTTTATGCATATGATGGATGATACAGTCTAAGCTATAAAATCATGGACTACTTTACATCAGAAAAAAATGGCAGAGAACAACTGGGCATATGATCTGAGATACAGTTACTCCAATCTGCTTGCATTTTGCCTCCCCCTTTTTCCAGGCAGAACTGACAATACAAATTGCAAAACAATAGAAAATTAGGCTCCATAAACTCATTAACAAGGACCTTTTTTTATATAAGACTAACACTTTGGGCAAGGGGAAAATAGCAAAACCCCTGTATTGAAGATAACTTCTGTCTTAAACCGTGAAAGTATGCGTTTCCTATTTTCAAATATCAGTGCAAGAGATTAATATCTGATCCAAGATGGATGCATCTTTGCAATAATGAACCTGACAGAATTGGAAAAGTGGGTAGAAACTCATAAAAAATTGTTGGAATATCTAGGGAGAAAAAGAACAGCGGATAATCACACAAATTTCTATACACACATACTTGCACGGCTTTAATTTAAATTGATTATTGAACCCAGCAGTTTCTTACATGTCCACTATTACTTTAGGTTGAAAGTTATTTAACTTAAATCCTTTTCTAATGGCTGTAAAGCAATCCAAAATAAATTTGCACCATCTCCAAATGATATATTAATAATAATAAAAGTAACACACAGCTTTTATGCACACATCCACTGAAGTGAAATAATCCAGCAGGTCAGCAGAAAAAAATTTGAGCATCCAGGTCTTCTAAACCCAATCCACCAGTTGCCTGTCAGCCAACTGCCTTCACAATCATGTTCACACAAAATTTAGCACCACCAATCTACATAATTTTAAAAGAATATGGTTTCATTTAGATCCATGCAATTCCACGTGAACAAAACCATCTAGATTTATTTTCAGTTTTTATTTTACGCTATCAATTTTTTTTGTGCTTGGTGATTTCAGTGTTTACAATGGTTTTCATGGCTGATGGTACTAAACGGAACAAATTTTATCTCAAGCCTTGAGGCTGAAGCAAAGCACCAGTGAAGCTAACAGAGCAGGAGATCAAGGGTAAAATTGCCAAGATACAAAAGACTAAAGCAGTAAAATTTCAGCAACAGCTGGAAGCCCAAGGCCCCCAAGGGGCTAAGAAGTTCCCCTTACTGAAGTTTCCACTTTTTTTTTTTCCTTTTTTTTTTTTAAAGGACAATTAAAAATACCATGTTACAAGCTGATTTGGGTTTACAAAGGTCAGCCCTCAAATGGTAGCTCTTTTGTTCAAAACTCTTCTCACATAGCACATGCTGGGATGCCAAAGGGACCAGGAGCAGGTCCCACCTTGTTTCATTAACGATCTAGGGGAAGGAGGTAGGTAGCATGATAATGAAACCTGTGGATTATAAGAAACCAAGATGAGCTACAAATACTGAAGAGGAGAAAGAAATATTGCGCTAGGACTAAGAGATTAATAAGGCTGAGAGATGATAAAAGGAGATATCGCTTGAAATACACCATGGAAATAACAATCTTAAACACAGATACTTGCTGAGGAAAGCCCTGCAGAAGTAGCACAGTAGAAAAAGCTGTTAAAGACATGCATTTGCAGTGAAATACCGCACGTAGCTCAATGCAGCACAGGACCACGGAAGCCACTGGAGAGCTCACAGTTAATACTGTTCCTGACTATATAGCTTTGTTGAGATCACATCTGGAGCTGCTTACAGCTCTGTACTACACAAAAAGATACTGGAGAATATCTTCTTTCCCACCATAATTAAGGAAAAGAGTTCGCAAGAATTAGGAAACTGGTTTAGGCACACTCTTGCAAAAGCTGGACACGGACATAGTTCGGATGAGAAAGAGCAAAAAGGTGGTATGATTATGGTCAGCTCTTTGTACCTGAAGAGAAGAGCTGCAGATTTACCAGAGACCAAGAGGCACTAATCTGTGCATTAGCATTGCCCACTAAGTTGCACACTTAAGATGTGTGACACTGCCACTGCACAATGCCCTCAACCTCAATACATTTGAGGACTGGCTAGAGGACATCTAAGAAGCATAACAGCACAGAAAGTAATGAAGGGAGGTTTACAGAGATATCGAGGGGAAAAAAAAATCTTCACGAAAAGACTATAATATCCTAATGCATCTTTTTCTTTATTAGGCTGAATATGTAACATGTTAAAAATTAAAATGTAATTATAAAATTATAACGCAAAAAAAAATTATTTGAGCCATAAAGTAGTGCCCAAGATACTGCTTTCAAAACCTGTTATTTCCACAACATTGACTTCTTACAAATCACTCTTGTGTCTATTTCTACAAACTGCCATGCCAAAATGGGCAATGTGAATGGTTACTTTCAAACTCGTGAAACACAGTGGATCCACTAAACCTAATGCATTAACAGTAATTATGGGCTAGCAGAACTGAAGTAATATAGCAGGATTTACCTCAGTTTCACACAGCTTTGCCCAACAGCACTATACATGGCTATAGGGAACCTGGAATACTTCTGCATGGATCAAGGAACTACCATGAGTAAACTGTGGGAGAGGTGAGCTGACAGGTGACGTACAGACTGCAGCTATTTTTATTGTGTAACTCCAAAATGGGAGGCACTATGAAAACATGGCTTGCAATAATCCGGCTTCCCACCTCTACCCTGTATTTTTTCAACATGCAATATTTATTAGTCATCTAGGAGAACAACATAAATTTCACATTGATCTAACTGGCACATGCTATAGCGCAGCATGTAGGCGAGATGATTAACATCAGAGAGGTTTATCATCAGTATATTCTGACAAGCTTAGGCAGACCCTAAGAAATACAGGGTATAAAATTTAAAAAATCTGTAGATTAAGGCTCCTTTACATCATTTCATCAGGACAAAAAGCTTCCTTCCATCTTCATATCCCCCATTATGAAGTTCTCAATGTTTCATTTTATAGATCATCCAAAAATCGTATCAGAATAATACCGGTCTGAGCACACATTTAGACAAATGTATATTAAAAGGTTTATATCTCCATTTATCAACACAGTTATGAATTGGGAAGCTGCTTTTGGAAAAAATCGTGATAAATTTTAACTCCTCTGCAGTAGGCAACCCCAGGAGTTTCTGGAGGTAAGTTTTCAAAACAGAGTTAAAATATATGATTAAATTAATATCCTGATTAGTAACGTGAGATTGCGTATATCCGAGATCAAAAACAGACTCCACCTTCAGTCACTTAAATCCCTCAAATTGTTTTGTGTATTTGTCAAACAGAGCACATTAGCACCCTCATGAAAGCAGCTTCTATAAACAAAGACACAGAATACCTCAGTCGTGTTAATTTGCCTCTTGAAAAGCATGACTTAATGCATACATATCATTGAGTCACAGAAAGTTCATTTGTAGATCAAAATGTATTTTTAAGTCTTGAAAACTGAAAGTTCAAAGAAAATCAGTTACAGTGACAGAAGTATCAAAGACAGCTAAAAAACCCCAACTTTCCTGGAATTATTATTCATGCAGCTAGAGGGAAAAAAAAAAAAAAAAACAAACCCACAACACATTTAAAGGGAGGGATGATAATTTGAGCATGATGGCAGAAGGGAGGACAAAGGATCGTTTTCTGCAGTCATAAATTGTTCACACTAAGCATGATGGTGTAAGGTTTAAAGACGTTCAGGTTAAACAACTAGGCAATGGAAGAAACTACCCAGGGAGGTGGCTGAGTCAAGGATATGAGAGGTTTGCAAAGATAGGGTAGATGAAATCCTAGTGGGGATTAGTGAAGAGGAAGATACATAGGCTTTGAACTGGATGACCTAAAGGATCTTCTCCAATCCTATCATTTATGCTGCTATGATTCATCCTAAGGAGAACATTTTGGACTCTTATGAATTACTGGCTGAGTTTCCTGGATACTATTGTACATTAGTCTACTCTGAAGCATGTATAAAACTAAGTCAAAGTTGGCTTTGAAGTGTTTGATCTACAGTATTCAATGCTTCCCAGTCTCTTTTTCATACAGTGACTCAGAAAAAGGGCTGTTATAACAAGACAACAAAAGTTATTTTGAGTTCAGATTAAGTTAGAGAAGGGAGGCACCCCTTTCTTCAGCTATTCCCACTTAAAAGAGGAAAAAAACACCCCATCCCATGGCCTGATGGTTAATATTGCTATTTCTAGACCTGACATAAACCAGCTTTAGAACAAACTACAGCTTTAAAGTAACTGTTTTTCATAAAATTTTGGATCCAAAACGAAATGTTCCGAATGACCAAAGTTAATAGCTCTTTTTGCTTTTTTATTAACAAAAGACAACAGATTTTTTCCCAGCACCTTCGAGCCACATTTCTAAAAATCACGATAATTCTCTTTTTAAGAACTCCCACCTATTCACTGCTAATAATTTTCTTTATCATTATAAACTGCTTGAGGAAATATATACAGCTTCCTTTTTCTTACTATTTAGTCTTTATTCCCTGAACACAATCCAAAGGGTTTTTCAGAAAGTTTAAGAAAGTAACAATATCTTGCTTATCCCAAGCAAACTTACACAGTTCAGTTGGAGTGCAAAAGGGATTTGTGTAAGATCATCAACTCTAATGCGGTGCAGAAGATTGATCACCATGATGGACAAGCTACAAACTTTCCTACACTGCTTTAATGGGAGAAACTGGACTTGATCGGTATTCTATATCACTTTTTATGGAATAATAAACTGAGAGTGAGCCTTACCATTGCCCGCTAAGTCACCAGTGAATCACTGATCACTGCATACATAATTTAAAAATTCTGAGAGTTTTGTATCTGAAAGGGGAGTGATGGTAGCTGAATGAGTGGGAAGCATGGACTGACTCATTCATTAAAGAATTGTGTAAATCAAGTAAATTTGCTTTTCGTTTAGGCAGTAGTGTGACTGACAGAAAGGACTTCATTCGGTGAACTTTTCTTTGTCCTAAGGGACCATATACATCACAGGATGGATAATGTGAAACAACAGTTTCCATCACTCACTCCTAAATATGCCCCCTACTAACTGCAACTAACACGACAAGTCCAACCTATGCAAAGCTATCAATAGTTAAGTTTCCAAACTGCCACAAAATAGCAGAGGGTAGAAGGGGCAGCTTTTACCTTGGGGATAGCAGGGTCTATTCCCACAAAACTTAAAAAAACTTGCTAAAAATCTTCCTTTTGTCAGTCTGACTTAATAGTGACATGTAATAGCAGTGTAACACAACGGAGATAACAAGGAGGTAGCAACGGCAAAGGCAACATTTACCAAATGTCCACATATTTTTCTTTTTTTTAATTAACTTTTAAACACCTTACAAAGTTCTCGTGCATTTGTGCCCCTGGGCAGTAGCCCTCAATGGAGACTCTGCAGACACGGGGTTGTGGCAACTCAGGCCGACTGTGAAAAGGGACATGATAGGAAAAGTTACGGTGTCCCTTCCAAGGCAATTTCTTTGTTTTGTTTCCTTGTTTTCCTAAGTACAGCAACTAAATATCCCTATCGTTAATTTTATACTGATATTTAATAACTTATGCTGTGCTTGTTTTGTATAATACTGTTGTCTTCAACCTCCATTACATTATACGGTGTACACACACACACACACGTACCCATACACATCACTACTACAAAATTTTCTGTTGAGAACGCAAACATCTAAAAAGCGTTAGAGCTGCCACCAATGGGTCCAAGGAATGAACAAGTAGACTGAATTACTGCCCATCTGTTTTGGGTAAGGTAAGGAGGTGTGCACCAGTTCACGGTTCCTGGGATTATCAAGTACTCAACCTGTAAATGGTAGAATCAGACTCCTACATTTATAATGTTGCAAAGTTTCTATACTTTCTTTACATCTTTCTTCTGCTTTGCATTTGGAAAATGCCCAAGACATATGAAATGTTTCTAATATAAAGTTACCAAATTTGAACATCAGGAAAAACATCCAGTGACATGACCAAAGATTCCCAAGGCGCGCAGCTGCTTCTTTTAATGACCCCGGTCACATGTATACACACACACACACACTGCTGGAATAAACACATTCTGTAAGAAACAAGGAGCTGCCAAAACACCAAATCTAGCTTACATTTATAGATATCAAGGAGAGAAGAGAAGAACAAGAGGAATGGGATGCTGGTTAGTTTGAAGCAATGTAGAGCTCTGTAAGCAGCACTGCTAATAACACTATTCTAAGCTCCATTCAGGAAACAAAACAAAACAAAAAAATCCAAAAATTATTACAGAGCAAACTGAATATGCTTGCAGGAAGACAAGCTGCTTAAAAAGCAGTTACCTATCTGAAATGAAGTCATTGATCATTACTGTGGGAAATATAATTTCAATGAAGCCAAAATTGTGGATGAAAAATGCCTATTTTCTCCAAATACCTGGCTTATCACAATCACCTATCAAATCCTGGACATTTTTCTAGGAAAGCTTGCAAATTTTTTGAGAAATGGTTGTTTTCATTTAGAGATGATCACAAGAAGAAATCACAAATGACGTATTTCAGCTGGATCAGATATTTCTTGCCAGGAAGTAAATCCCTAAAAAACGCATTTGCTTTTCAGTGGCCAAACCTCCCTTCTTTCTAATTAGCTATCAACCTTTGTTAGGGTGGTAAATTAATTCAATGGCTTCTAAGGCAAATACACACAATACAAATCTAAAACGTAACTAATTATGGCCACACAAATGTCAGTGCTTCAATTTATTCTTTGTCATGCTTGTATCTTCCCATTCACTGCAACCCAAAATCCTATTAAGCTTTTCAGAAATGCTGGCTCTTTAATAATTTGCTGTCAGAAAAAAAAAAAACTAACAAATATTTGGGCCAAGTGCATTGAGATTAGACAGATGATAATATATTAAAAACAGGGTCTTTTTTGCAAAGACGTAACTCTTTGCTTTTTCCTGGGGAGAAGTAATGCCATAGTAATCAGTCGTTGTGCTGTTTTGTTGACTTCCCAGACAGACAGACCGACCAGCCAGCTGACTATTAACAAATCCTTTGTCTCCCCAGACAAGTGATCACCATGACAGATAGGCAAAACTCCAGGGGCAGGTTAGCTTTAGGGCAAGATTTTCCACCATTTTCATATGAATGGCAGTGAATCCTACTCCTGGAGACAGCCACCCAGCGTCTGCCTGCAGGAAGATCTAAGATCCTTCACGGATATGATACATATATTACAGTCAATTTCTACTCTTATAGGTTGGCTGCAGCTCATAACTGACATCTGAAGACCTACAATCTCCCTGTTAGTATTCAAACATTCCTCATCTACCTATGTAACTTTAGCTAATATACAGCAAACTTTTCAGCTGAGATGATTTTGTTTAAAAAATTGCAAATGCAGGTCAAACAAACCATCAGTCAAATTTCTGCTGAATTTGTCAGATCAATTTGGCTAAAAAAGATAAATAATTACAGCATTTTTGATATTTTCAAATTTTTTTTTTATTTTGATTTCACACTGAAGTATTGCAAATAAACTTCCTTTAATATAATGGCTTTAAAAAAAAAAAGTTAGCAGATACAAAGTCTAAGCAAAATACTTCACTTGAGGAGAAAAAGAGAAACCTGAATCAATCACTGGAGGTTGTTCCAAAATAATACATTTTCAAATTTTTTTGCTTCAAGTCAGAAACTTAAAAAACCCTCAGTTATTCAGAGCTCTACTCTTTAGTGTGTACCTGTATCTTAGGTCAAAATAGTGCAGTTATCCTTTTAATATGCATGATATAATTGTCAGAATGAAGCTTTCAACAAATTTAGCTACAACACATACATGCAAATTATATGTGGCTTTACCCAACATCAGCTTCAGTAAAACACAGAATAAAAAGTATATTGGGTTTATAGGGGAAAAAACCCCACATTTTTATGAATGATGAATCTGATATAGACTTGCATTTAGGGCCTGTGCTGTGCTTCTTGTGCATGTTTAACTTGTATGGCCACAAAACAACTTAGTACCTCCATACATAAACGTCAGTTTCTCCAGTAGAGATTTCCAACGTTTTCTTTACAGCCTACGGTACACATAAGCCCATGGCTCCTCAGTACCAGAAAGACACAACAAAATAGAAGAAATTCCAAAAGGAACAGCATAAATAATTGTGTGATTTTGTGGAAAACACAAAAGAGGGGAGGGAGAGAAATAAAATAGCCAAAGGCAAAGCAACATTAGGAATTTAGTGCAACGAAGAGATATAAAAGAGGATCAAGAAGATGAAGTCAAGGAAAGGAATATTCAAGGCAGCTTTGATGCCATGTATTCACCCAAGGGAAGTGGTGGAAGCCACATGGCTTATGACATTTGCAAATTAGTACCACAATGAAGACAACAATCTGGTGGTGTCGGAGATGGTCAAGCTGATATAACAGGAGTTTTCCATTTCTAACTCCTATTATCATACAACAGATCTGAGGTGCTACAAATTCCTAAGTGTTTTGTAATCACAGAAACATCAGCTTTTGCTTACCATCAAGTATTCAGCAACTGAATATTCTTCAATATGTTGCTCCTTTTAGCAATGGAACATTACAGTGCAAATGATAAAATCATATTCAAGATTTCCACAGATTCTTCTGGAAATAACATATAACAGGATTTTACCATTTGATGTCATTTTTCCTTTGGAGTCTTGTAGGAAAAAGGCATTGGTAGAGAGGCAGGTTTGAGGAAAAATGTGTTTTAAAAAAAACAAAGGAAAAGAATACTTTTGTGTAATACTTTCCAATCTTGAATTTCACACATTCCTTTTAAGCTACAGTATATGAGAAAAATGCTCTAAGAGGTTTTTTCCAAATGCAATCTTTTGATAAGTTGCAGTGTTGGCTTAAAAGCAAAAGAACAAAGAGCCTGTATTAAAGTAACAGATGAAATGTCTTCTAAATGGACACATAACTCTCTTCTACTGCTCACCGAAAATCTGTATCTGCTTGTTTTTTTTGTTTTGGTTGGGGTTTTTAAATTACTTTTTATTTTTTTATTTATTAACCTTATCTTTGCAAATGCAAAGTATGTTTTTGGGGGATAAATGGGTAATGTAAGAGCAGTTCATATTTTTTATCTGATACATATTCTAAACTGTTGTAGTATCTCTCTATACCAAAGACCTGTAACAATGTTCCCTATTTCCATGACTTTTCCACTGAGATCAGTCTTGTCTCATACAGATGGAAGTAGAGTTACCCCCTGCTACACCCCTAGATATTTCCAGGCATATCTTGACCTTAGTAGCTATAATGGCAATATACTCGCAGTATACTTTCAGTACTCGCAACAAAAATTGTAAAGCTACTCAGATTTGATGATCCAGTTAAGAATTCCTTCAAGCCCAAATCTTTGCATTTCTGAATGATGACTAGAAAGTTCTGGGCCCTCCAACCTCACACCAAAATCAGCAGAACCAGAGGGAGAGCAGCACTTTGCAGCACTGAGCCTTTTAGCGCCTCCAGAAAAAGTAGTGGAAGCCAACATGCCTGCATCAGTTTTAAATGTATTATGAGTTTTCTCATGGGCTCAGGAAGCAATAAAACCTAAGTATAGTCAGACTGCAGGAAAGCAATATAGCTTTCATCATTCTATGATTTTTTGTGACTTTAGGGAAAACATGCTCAACTTTTATAGACAGGCAATTTGGTACTACAAATTTTCAGGAGACGTCACTGCTATGGGATTCCCACAACAAACGCAGGTTATGTTCAAATTACTGTTTTCTACAAGTACACTGCTCAAAATAAATTTGTCATGTAAATGAGCTGGTTTAATTATAGTACAACACAACTAACTGTCCTAGATCACAGGCTTCTTACTGAACTGGACACTAATGATGCTAGGAAGAGCAAATGATTTCATTCTGGTGGTCATGTAACGTTAAGATTATTTCCTCATTGACTAATAAGGTAAGTGCCTGAACAAAGCTAAGAAAGCAAAGAGAGACATGCTAAACCAGAAAAAAAAAAAATCTAGTAAGGTAAACAATTTCCAGAAAATACACTGAAATACAGTGAGAAGGAGATCCTTTGTTGTGCAATGTTTCAATTTATCAATCACTTTGCGGTTCTTTCCAAGTTCGGAAGAAGTTTAAATAACACCAGTGGCTTAGACCATTGTCATGGTTTAACCTCAGTTGGCAACTGAGCACCACGCAGCCGCTCGCTCACTCCCCCGCAGTGGGATGGGGGAGAGAATTGGAAGGGTAAAAGTGAGAAAACTCGTGGGTTGAGATAAAGGCAGTTTAATAGGTAAAGCAAAAGCCGCGCACGCAAGCAAAGCAAAACAAGGCATTCATTCACTACTTCCCATCGGCAGGCAGGGGTTCAGCCATCTCCAGGAAAGCAGGGCTCCATCAACCGTAACGGTTACTTGGGAAGACAAATGCCACCACTCCAAACGTCCCCCCCTTCCTTCTTCTTCCCCCAGCTTTATATACTGAGCATGACGTCACATGGTATGGAATATCCCTTTGGCCAGTTTGGGTCAGCTGTCCTGGCTGTATCCCCTCCCAGCTTCTTGTGCACCTCCAGCCTTCTCAGTCGGTAGAGCATGGGAAGCTGAGAAGTCCTTGGCTAGTGTAAGCATTACCTGGCAACAACTAAAACATCGGTGCCTTATCAATTTTTTTCCCATCCTAAATCCAAAACACAGCACTGTCCCAGCCACCAGGAAGGAAATCAACTCTATCCCTGCCGAAACCAGGACAACCATTTAGAAACAAAATGCCAAATCCCAACATAGTTAAAGGGTATGCCACAAATAGTTAAAAAAAAAAAAAATCTTTAAGGTCAGGTACTGTGAATACTTGCTGTGGTTTATGCATAAGTAATTCCACTGAACTTAAGGAGTCCTACTGGAATTCTCAAACATGTAAATGCTTGCAGAAGTAGAGCCTAATTTTCATACTATATGTTTCTAAAGCTGCTAACTGATTTTCTCTTTCTATTCTGATATGAGTAGCATAATGTATTATCAATTAATGCAAACAAATAATCTCTCTTGAAGTATGAAAGTCAGGTTTCCCAAACTCTGCAGTTGTGTATATATAGTGGAGAAAGAGCTGGTTTTGGAACTGCTTTATTTCTACTCTGCCTTTCATCCACCTGAGACAGCCTAAACACAGTTCAGTCATACTTGAAGGGAACCTACCTGACGGAGGAACCTCACGGGCTTCTTTATAGTCTGATTCAACTTAATGCTGTTCTTCCATACTTGATGCATGCAAGGTCCACAAACCTGTGGTTGAAGACAGTATCTAGGCCACCATTACCTGTCTTTATTTATGTAAGCAATAATGTACGCCTCCCCAGGAAGGCGGACATCCAGGTTTTCACAAGCCACCTTGAAGTCAGTGAAAGTCCTCCTCAACAACATAAATCTGTTCCTACTTAACAGCTTACAGGACAGAGCTTTAAGACTCGGGTTTACTGGTTCAGAGAGTAGTCAACTACTCATGCGTGATACTTAATCAGCTCCAATTCCAGTTCAGATAACTGTCTCCAATCACTTAAGCAATATGATCAACTGAGATCAGTGAAACTGAATGCACCATGTATGTGTTCAAGTTACCGAGATAAGTTGTGTACATGCACAAGCACCATCTTAACAAAGAATCTAAGTATAACACTGCTTTCCTAAATAAGGCCCCAGAATTCTCTGATGCTATAACACATTCTTTCAACCTATACTCCAAAAGTGGTTATATCAATGCATTTATGTATTTCAATTTTATTTCAAAAATAATAAATATAAAATATAAAAAATTAAAAATATAAAAACATTTCAAATATAACCTTGCTAAAATAAAACTCTGGTGTAAAGGAACTGTGGTGAAACAGAAAATAAAATAATTTAAAAAAAAAATCTACATTCATGTTCTGAATGAAATATAAAATGCTAATGAACAATGCTCATTTAGTAACAAAAAGGAAATGAGGGTTTGGTTGGTTTTTTTAAAATATATTGCACTTTACTGTGCACATGACTTGCAAGTAATGTTGGTATGAGTTTTTTGTGGGAGGTTTTAAGTCTAAAAATAACTTGGTGACATCACCCAAGGAAATACCTAATCATATATTACATTTAACTCAATACAATTTTGTTTAAAACTTTCTTAGGAAACAGATGCTTTTCTGTCTCCTAAGTGTTCTCAAAGGAGTCTGCTTTTACACATGGCATTTCTGATCTCTCACTGCAGGAGAGCTTTACATCAGAGTTCACATAGAGCTCCAAAAGCTCCACTGGAGCCTCTCAAGATGATAGTTTGGGCAAAAATGTAAAGAGAGATAGGTTATTGAGAGAGATTCTGTTGCAGCAAAAGTGAAATCTAAATAAAGTAGATGGAGATTTATCAAAATGTAGACATAGTCCCACTGTGCCTGCCCATTATCTGCTTCTGCTAGGATCTTGCAACAAGCTGGATGCTATTGCTTCTCTCCCAGTGCATTTGCAGTTTAGGGGTCTTGTTGCTGTAATCAGGGATTTTGTTGGAAGAAAGGCAATATATCTCACATGTAAGATATTTTGAAAGGAGCTGTGAGTTAAGGTATAGATCATTTTTGCTTTTAACCCTTAGTTGGAATGGTGTGTAGGAGAGTTTTCCAATCTGTCATCCATGAAGTCATGGTCTGCAGCCCATGAAACCACATTAAACAGGAAAATAAACATAATCCTTACAGTATTTTCAGCTAAAGGTGCAAAGATATGATCATCTGCAGGAAATGGGCCAGCAGAAATACATGATTGTGAAAGTGTGAAAACCACTCATTCAATGGTGCGTGAAGATGAAAAGTAGAGGATCAAATCGTAATTTTACCAGTATTAGTCTAAACTACAGGTGATGAACAAGAAAACAGTAAAACATATGAACAACAAAACCAATGTGTAACAAAGTTTCAAATACACTGTTTAAAGTAGCACCTACCCTTCTCTCATGCCTTTTGGAAGGCAGTAAAACGGAAGCACTTTTGAAATAGGTCCAGGTATTAGCATCTCATTTAATGGGTTGCAGTAAGGACTACCAAGTAGCTCAAGATGGACAATTCCTTCAAGCATGGTGGAATAGTCTGCTGGCTCACACTTAACATGACCAGATCTTCTCCACCCACACAGGAGAATTCAAATTGTGCCATCAGAAAAAGTATTTGCCTGAAGGATTCCATATGCGTTACCAGACTGAGTCCCTGTGCGGTAGCTTGGAAAAGGATAGCTAGTCATTTTAACAAGTTACAGATTTAAAAAAGAACGAGTTATTCTCATATCTATCACACATCATGCATGGGATGACAAGTTAGATGACTTCATGTTTGTAAAACTAAACTGGATCATATTGAGATACCTATCTTCAGAGATGCTGCAACACCACTTCCCATTCAAGCCAAGGCTGTTTTGAATGACTTCCTAGAAATGCTTCTAATACTTCTTTACCTTCCAAATTCCAGGATCAAAATGTTCTTTTCCTTTATTCTTTCTCTAAAATCTGATCTAGAAATCCCTTTCTCTGGCATATGATGCCACCTTCACATGACAATACCCATATCTGGCACATTTCAAGCCTCATCTGTTTTTCCAGGCTCTTCCAGGAGAGACAGAAATATATAAGGAGGATGATAAAGTCTGAATACAGTTTGAAATAAAGCACTTATCTTTGTGAGCTCTTTCTGCGTCATTTTGACACACTGAGCTGTGGATTGGACTCGATGACACACTGAGCTCTTTTCACACACTGAGCTCTACAGTTGGACTCGATGATCTTAAAGGTCTTTTCCAACCTAAATGATTCTGTGATCCTCTGATTAGTGCAATCTATCTAAAACTTTGAGTGGAGACTTTTGTAAATGTGACTAAGTAATTTTAATTAACTTAATTAGCTGATGGAAATAATACAAGGCTCTACCATATCCTCCTTAAAGGCATGTGCTCATTTGTCCACAAAGCACATCATCTACTTTCTTAATCAATGGGCATTCAAATCATGACAGGAACTAGCATTGGGCTTCAGGGTGGGAGCAAAAAGTGACCCACAAAGCTCGATGGGATTATGAGTCGACTGAAGTCATGAGTCAACAGCAGCCTGTTGGTGATTGACTCTGCCTCACCAGTAGGTGTTACTTCAGCCATTAATGCAGATTGCTGTATGGCTGCAGGGATACGCATGCCTGCCAAGGTACATAAAAAATATCCAAACCAAACTAAAATCTGCCAGATTCTGAAAATATCATGTAACACCCTGCTCTGTATCTGCAACAGCATCCAAAGTAATGTTTGGGAGAGCTGACCATGATCACACCCATCCCTATGTCTGCAACACAGCCTGAAGGTTTTCCATTGACGGCTATTCCACTTAATCAGTCAAAGCGATGCTTGGCTATTTGATTGCTGTGATTTAACAGAGTAATAACAATAATCCAGACTATGCTTAAACCACTCACAGTACTTCCAAAACTGTTTATTAGCATTGGCTTCTGCTTTACTAGCTATTTTCAACACCCTTAATACTGAAGTTCCTCCTCTGGCACCTCTGAGAAGGCCAAGTCTATATGAAAAAGGCAGCCTTATTTTTTGTTTGACTGAGTATTTGATAACTGCACTTAACTTCACAGTTTATTTATTTAACCTCAGCTCAGGCTAAAGCCATCTAAAATGCCCTGTGCATTGTAACTTTAGGTCCAAGACAGAACTGCATACAGAACACAGACTCTTTCATCTCTCTCTTGAAATGAAATTCAATAGCTCCTCTTCAACCTATGAGTCAACTGCAAGGCCATTTAATAATCTCATCCTTTTATTGCAATCATAGTATGAAAATTCAGGTCCCCATGCTCAACATCTCTGAGCAGAGTATCAGACATATCAGACTGAGGATTTCTGTTATGCTTTCACCAAATCTTATCTTCGAGCTAGTACTTTCCAACTGGTAACCGAGCCTGTTTCTGAAGACCTTCAGAACGGGAAGCTCATCACTGGCAGTCTATTCTGTCATATTCTTTCAACGCAAATAACACTTTCCATGGACTGGAACGACTTCTTTCTTAATGTATAAATTTCATCCTTCTTAACATTAGAATTCACAGGAACCGAATGCAGAATTTAAGACTTACACCCCAACAGAAGTCAACATTTCACCAAGCGGTCATTGAGATTGGACAAAGAAAAGGGCATTTCCCCTTAAAAGTAGGTTTTGTTTGACAGGCAAGGCACAAGAACAATACATAACAAAATGATTTGCCTTTTGAACATAAAACACCTCACATTTGTTTTCTGAAAAATGTTATCCGACTGTTTAATGTACACCCTGATATTTTTATCGATGTTTCTATAAAACTTACACAACCTTTTTTGTCTACACAAATACAGTACGTGAAAGGCAGAAGTATGCAGCCTTTCATCTATACATAATATGAAAGAACAGCATTTCTCTAGGAGACTTTTTTTACTGTAAATCCAATGCTCATAAAAGCAGTGCAATTGAAAGCAGGTGGGATGCAGTACAAGGGTTTCTCATCGTTCTAAGCATACAGTTCAGCTTGCTCAAATAATAAAACCCCTATGCTTATTCAATCTTGTACTTCTTTCAAAGATAGGCCACTCAATTTTGCCAGACAATGTGTTGTCCAACTTGGACTAAACTGAGCACACTAAGCTCATTTGCCTAGTGAACTGTGGTGTACTTGTACAATTTCTACATTACAAACAGACATTATCTATAAGAAAAAAGAAATTAAAACTTTCTAAAGTCAGCACTGTTTCCAATTTCTTATATTACTAGTGAAATCTTAAAAGATAATATACTTGAGATTAAAACTTAAAAAGAACATTATTACCATGATGTAAATATACCCAAACATGCTCGTATATAATTAGGTAATCGTGTACATACATACATTCATTCTGCCAAATTCTGCACCATCGCTATTATTTATATTTTATCTGATAGCTGGAAAACACTCCTTAGACCATTTTCTTTAAAACTGTAAACAGTAGATAGCATCATCCTTTACGCTCATTAAAGATTAACAAGTTGCTAACAAAACTTTTACCACATTCGTTTTTTGCTAACTTAAAAGTAAGAAAAAGATAAAAGGGTAACTTGCATCTCATTATGTTGAATTGTAACAGTGAGAAAGAAAAACAAAGAAGATAAAGTAGAGGTTTACACAGTAAACCTGCTGATAGCTGAACTTCTTGAGATTAAAAAAAGGCTATAAAACAACTTGAAATAGTTGGAAGTATTTAAAAGATCAGGTAACTTTCTGGTGTCTTTCATTCTTCCCACCTCACATTATCTATTTTCATAATAATCTTTTAAATTTGGCTCGTGGCTGGTATCAAACACTAAAATGAGGAATGACAGCAAGAACAGCTTTTTTCTTTGAAATCTGACTTGCCAAGGAGTGGAACTGTCACCCAAATTTGCAAAGGTTCTTCTGAGATCTGTATAACTTTGAAGTGCCAAGAGGCCAGAATAATGAAATCAGAATATTTTTAAGTCTGATTGTCAGTAGTTGTACTGGACAAATATAGATACTCTGAACTGTGCAAAGTCTGTGATTGCAACTCAGTTCTGGAAGTGGAATGCTTGCTTTATGGAAAATGTTGCTATTTGGCATAGGTTTTCATTCTCAGCTATATCAAAACATGGAAATATAACAAAGAATGAAGCTTTTCACTAAGTTTCAGATTGGCAATGTCACCATAAAAAAGTGGTGGTTATGAAGAAGAACAGAAATGACAAAGTCTCATTTCCTATCCTGATTCCTATTCCTGATTTCTGTCAGATGTACATACTCCCTCTCCCACAGTTTGCCCAGCTAAACCCACCTATGTCCCCTCTCATCTTACCTCACAGTACCCTCAGCTACCCTTCACATCTACTAATTTCCTCCCAAGCAAGAGCCACGAATTAGGCTGGTTTTGAGGTAAGGGTGTACTTACTCAAGATCACATCAAATGCAACAGGTAACTTAAATTCCTGTTTGAGCCTCCCCCCTAATAATCTTAACCTTTCCTTTACACCCACCTGACAACTTCTATGAAATTTGTATTAAATGATATGTTTTTTGAGATGTTTATCTCTCTCTAAAATGCATCAGAAACTGATCATGGGGATTCAACAAGGGTGGGGAGAGAAGAACAAGAGACAGCCATTATGATTACATAAGGTTTCAAAGCAGGTTAAAAATGAAAGCCATTTTTGTTAGATATGAAGTAACCAGACATAACTGGACATTTTGAAATTATAATTTTGGGAGATTCCAGTTCAGCAAATCCAAATGTCCCATTTCAATATGTCCAATTGCTTCATGTCAAACAAGAATAGATGCATTTTCGGCTTGGTTTCCTGCAATCCATCTGTGTCTCAGAGATACTCACTGAAGTTGCGTGAAAACCTTCACATTAACTAATTCACCACAGGGGAAAAAAAATGGTATTGCTGATTTTCCCTGGATAAGAGTAGCTTTAGATGAGAAATTTTAGAGAATCAAAAAACCACTCAAAATCAAATGCCCACACCTAACATTTAATTACATACTCTACTAGGAAAACAGTCTATAAGGAAGCACTTCTAAGTTAGAGGCTTGTATTAAATTTAAAAAATAACCCTATGATTTATATCACCAGTTAGCTTTATAAAATGCCACATGTTAAAAAGCAAACATAATTTAAAAAGCAGGGTGAATTCAATACCTCTAAAAATGCATTCCTGATTGTAAGTGTTCTGTAGAAAGATGGTACTGAAAACTGGATCATTTGAAGAGATAAAGAAAATGCCCTTTAAGTGGAGATGCCTGATTTTACCCCTGGGTTTCTGTGGAACACAGTATGGGGCTCGTTAACACAAGCTCTGTCCCACGCGGGTGTGATCAACACGCTGGCAGGACCCCATCAGATACCTCCATGCACATGTACAAATTCAGCGCGGCGCTGGAGTCTCCACCGCGTGCCCTGAGCACAGCTCTGCCGGCCTGCATCAGAGGTGACTAGGAGAGCTGTAACGCCCCCCTTCACACCTTTCTGGCCCTGGGCCTCTCTCAGGGCTTGGAGGAGATTTCTATGAAACTGGTGGAAACCAACTTCTGTGGGCTGCTGCCCACAGAATAAAGGAGAGGACAGGAATCCATGGAGCGAACACTTCCCAGGAAGTGTTTGCAAAAACAGGTGCTCATTTTCAAAAGAAAATAATCAGGTCTTTTTTTTTTTTCCTTTTTTTTTTTTTTTTACATATAGTTCTGATGAAGCACTGAATGAAGGGCCTCATCCTCACAAGCGTAAGAACGATGGGGGATTCTTTCAGCTGGTACCACACAACCCTGAAGTGCACCACCAAAGTGACGCTTTAACAGATCAGCAGGGAAAGGAAGACGTGGTTATGTGTCTGGCACATGCACACCAAACACAGAGTACCTCTGTGCCGGGGAAACTCTCCGTTGGGAACCTACAAAAAACCTGCTGGAGCTAAACCGAGCAGAATTTGACTATTTTAAAGGAATACTGGGTATTATTAAGCAACCTTTAGAATGCTGCTCCTCACTGGGGCACACCACTTAAGAAAACACAGCATGGTAACATGAAAACATATGCCAGCAATCTTCACTGTTCACAGATTTTAAAGAACAGAAGGGCTTAGACTATGATGATCTCAATACCACCATCCAGTCGGGTGCCTGGAATAATACAGAATATAGAATTTCACCCAATAATTTACTCAACAAGCCCTTAACTTCAAGTTGAGCTTTTTGATGTAAAAACTTCCAAGTGAAGAATGAATCACATCTGTAAGGAAGTTATTCCTCTCTGCCCAAAATTTGTCCTGTATTTCTAGGTCCAAATTTTTCTTGCCTCTGCTTCCAGCCACGTACATATGCAATACATTGGCTCCAAAATCATTATCTGGTTTTGTTCATCTCTACTTTACATCAAACAAAACACAAGAGGAAGTAAAAAAAAATAGCTGTAATATGCACATTACAGAGCACTTAATCTCATGTCTAGTGTCATACAAAGTATGAGATAACAATCTTGACTATAACACACATTGTCTACTGGAATTGTCAATGCTTGGATAGCGAGTTCAATTTGCCAGTACTAGAAGGATTAAGCCTAGGTAAAGCACGTATCTGAGCAAATTTTGCCCAACACGGATAGCTTCCCTATTTGTCAGGGAGCGCTTATGGAATGAAGGAGACAGAAATGACACTCACTACACTCTGCACTTTTGCAGTTCCAGCAGATTTTTCTCCACAGAATATGTAATAGTCTGGTGGACTTTTCTCTCTTTTTTTCAAAGTATGTTTGAAAGCCAGATGACTTGACTTATGCAAAAAGTTTTGCTTTAATAAGTCATTCTACTGCCAGGTAATTTTCTTTATAAAATAGCAGTACTTTTTTAAAAAAAAAATTGCTTCTCTGGCCATAACGATGGAATAGGAGCTCAGTCCTGTGCTGTGTGTCAGTCATTGGAAGAGCAGAGTGGAGATGCTGAGGGTCTTGGCAAACTGAATCTGTGTTTTATAAATTAAAAACTTGTACTCTGCACATTGAAACTTTATACCAGAAAGGTCCCTACTGATTAGGACACTGATGTTTTCTTCAGCAGAAGGCACTGGCAGACATATTTCCCCAGAGGCCTTCAACTTCAGCGTAATAACACAGTAACAATGGTGGAATAAGCTTCTTGTTAAGAAAGATTCATACTTTATCAATAAAGAAGAAATGGTGATGCTCAGAGGAGCAGTGTGTAGAGAGATGAAGACAAACTGGACATTTGTTCAGTGTCCCAAAAATGCCATTTGAGCACATGAGGTAGGAAAACAAGTAGTGTGGGAATACAGTTGCACCAAGTGGCATCAGCAGTGTAAGAGGGAAAGGGAAGACCACAGTTTTATGCTTTTTCTGAACCAGGGGTGGTTCTCCATCACCTCTGATGGAGGACACTAACCAAAGACTGTGGCTGCCGGTGAAATCTTTAGCCAGGTTTGTAAGGAACAGAGCAATGCAAGCTGAAACAGAGCTCTCTGTGGGAGGGACACTGGCTGAGCTGAGGTAGCAGAATTCATAGTGTAAACATAAAATTTCAGAAAAATATCATTTTACCATGTTCATCAACAAACCAAGAACAATACCAGGAGCACAGTTACATCCACATCTACGTCATCTTTTACTAAAGCCTCAAGCCCTAAAGCCGCTCCTGGCAGCTGCTCTGCAGAAGGTAGTTTACTAGACTAAAGACAGCAGCTTCGTAATTTAGACATACGCAGACACTGGGACCAGGTCCCCTGATCGGGTCATCCGGCTGAGAATCAACAGGCTACTGTTGCTTTGTTTCTAACCACTTCCTGACAATAGTTTAGCTATTTAGTCTTTCACCACCTGGTTTGTGTTTGATTTGCAAAAATAAAAATAAACAATCTCCCCCAAGAAACAACAAGAATATTGCACAGTATGCAGTTTGTGACCAAAGAGGCTAGGAGCTGAAGCAATACATTCTCTGGTACCTAAGCCACAGGTCAGATTGGTTGCCAGCTAAGCCAATATTTCTGGTTTGAAGCATCTGCTGAACTCTCTCAAACAATAAGAAAGATTTGTTCCATCACTGAAATAGAAAACCAAATTTAAGAACGGCTGTGTAAATAAAGTGGAAGTTCATTCAAAACCAATGACCCAGAGGCCAGCTATTTCTGGAATATAAAGAAAGTTAACCTGGGAAGAGGTCTTAAAGTTTGAAGCTATAATTCTACTGATTTCTTTCAATATGAATGTATACACAGGAATAAAAATGGCTCTGAAATATAAAATGTAAAGAACTGATTTTTTTTTTCAGATGTTTATTTGTGGATAGAACTAATTTTTTATTTTATTGTTAACTTGAAAAGGCACCTGCTGAATTAAAAAGGTGGGATTCCTATTTTTTTTCTAGTAAATAAGTTCGTATGTTTTATTGCATATACTTGTATATAATACTGTAATACCATAAATATTTTGTAAATATATCATTCCATTGTAACATTTTATGGATCTCTTATATCTTATAATTTTAATTTATCCACTTTTAATTAACTTTGGGATTAGTTCTTCCTATGCTTCAGGCTTTAAGTAGAATCTATATTCCAAATGCCTCCTTAAAGTTGCTCACATAGCATGTTTGCTTAAAAATACAACTTGTCCATCAAGCAAAACTGAACAACAGCATTTCAAAACTCTGTGTAGAACTTAAATTCTCAAATGAGTTCAGGGTTACCCAAATCACACTGAAATTTGATTATCATTATGTTCCTTAGCGCTCTTTTAGGATGGTGATGGGAACCTGAAAAGAATCAAACAGGCACTTACCATCTATCTCCAGAAAGTACATAGCAAGCACATTTCATTCCCCTTGCAAGCTGTACAGTTAATGCTCAGTGCTGGCAGTAGGGCAGGGTGGGAAGAGGAAGAAAGGCTTCTGTTGACCACTCTCCTATTTTCTTATGCCCCAAACCAGCTGCACATCTCGTTCCCCGTCTACTGATTCCAATTCCCAATTAGCCAATCTGCATAGAAAAATCTATTTTCTGGCAATCACTACACTTATTTTCACATTGACTAGCAGGAGGGAAAAAAAAAATAAATCTGTTGAGTTGCAATTGTACATGTTCATATGTTGCTGATACCATGCACTAAACCAGGGAAGAATTTACATCTACATTTATGTTTTAGCATACATATATTTCCATTTACTTCTGTGACAGTACTCGCAAGGTTAAAGTTAAGCATGATCCAATGTTTTAGAACAAACTGGGTAACTCCTGCTTCTCATTTCCTTCTGTGCCTTGTGTTTCTGCCTAAAACCAAACCTTTCTTTACCTTTAAGAAAAAATATTTCAAAAAGTACTTAAATAAAAGCACAGAAATGGCATACAAAAATCCTACTTAGCCCAATAGCCACATTTTGATAGTAACCCAAAGTAGATACTTTGGTAGTGTGTGTAAAGCAGAGGGCAAATACAAAGCAACGTCCACCTTCTAGTACTCTGGAGCTGGAAAGTTTCCTAAGCTAGAGATCAGTAGCTAGTAGTTCTCAACTGACTTTTCTTTCATAAATTCATCTGATCATTGAACCCATCTGTACTTTGGGTTTCCAAAACATCCTGTGGGAAGGTGTTCTACAATTTATATGCCACGTAGGAGGGTATCCCCTTTATTTTTTTTTTAAACCTGCTGCCTAATATTTCACTCAGTGGCCCTAATTTTGGTATTTTGAGAACTACTGAACAATCCCTCCTGACCTTCTCCACACCATTCAAGTTTTTCTATGTCTCTATCATATAATCTCATGCCTCACTCCCCTCTCTTCTATTCTAGAAAACGCTACCACGAAGCATCTGGTCTTTAACTTAAATGTTGCCCTTTGGATCCGTCTCTTCCCTCTTCTTTGCCTTTGTTATCCATATGGACTATGACCAGCAATTCACATCTCTATTTTCTTAGATCCTCTAAGTGTCTTGATAAGTCTATTGCCTACCTCAAGTAGGAATTTGTCCCTCTTTGGTCAAGTGGTCACAGCTGAATAAAACTAGGTTTTTTTCCAGTCAGACTTCGTTCCAAAAAGACTTCCAGTCACGTACTCTTCCCTCTGGCGGAAGGCCTGGAAGGAGGTAGCATAGGTACAGACAACATTTCTGTTTGCGAAAGGCCCCATTGTTCAAGAAGGTGAGAGACATCCGATACCGAAATGGCTAGATTGCTTTCTTGCACCCTTCCAGGCACTGTGCCTCCACTGCTGCTCCTCAGGTGCCAAATTCCTGCCAGCAGAATGTTCTCATTCATGACTGTCTCAAGTACAAACAGGACTCAAAATAAATGGATTCATAACTGAACCTAATCCCCAAACTGTGACAGAAGCCATTTGAGTAATCCCTTATCTGTCGGGGCTGTGTTCCACTTCCTCTGCACATTCCCCACCAAAAAGGGCAGAGATGAGTAGAGTAGTTCAGTTGTGGGAAGCTGCTGGCATGGAAGGAAGCTCCAGCTGAGCTTCTAATGGAAACCACCTGCCCCTTGGTTATGACAGAACAGAATTTCTCATTATATTCCCTCTATAATACTTACAAGACAGGAGATTTTCAATGTCATGTTAAAAAAGAGAAACCAATTTAAAAGGATAAATGCATATGAAGAAGGTTGAAAACAAAAGACGCCTTTTTTTTTAATTGGTACACCCAGCACCTTGGTGGATTAGTAAAACATATAAACAAGATGCAAAATGTGATGGAAAAGACAGAAACAGGAAGTAAGAGTTATTAGAGCAATTTCTTAGTGGGAAAGAAATTCCTTCTGCTTTCAACGACCAATGTATTGCTGACCTGTGAACGTCCCAACTCAGGTTCCCAAAGCAAGTACCAAGCACAACTAGCATGAATCCCTTCCCCTCTCTCCACCATTTTTGTAAAAGTCATGCAGGGCATGTTGAAAGTTAAAATTCCATAACCCACTACTGTTCAAAGCAAAATAGCCACAAACAGGTATGTTTGTATTCTACAGCACTCAAAAAGTAACAATGGAAAAATGCTTTGTTGTGTGTCTAAGACTTTACTAAAAGTTGATTCTATGCATTAGCTCAGTTTTGAACATAAAAGGTAAATCAGCTACCAGAAATAGCAGTCCATCTTTTCTTGGCACCATGACATGATTTGAGAGGATAACTGTACTTTGCGCTATGATCCCATCAGATCTTACAAACGCAACTGGGATGGACGAGTGTGGTACTTGCATGGTAAGCTTCCAGGGAAAAAAAGGTGCTGCTAGTCTACAACTGATGATGGAGCAGATGATATGCTCCACTCTCTAATTCAGCAACAAACTGTCAAGGCATGAAAGTAACAGACACTGTGTTTATTAGAGAGATGCTCTAATATTTATTCAATGAGATGCTCATTGAATTGAGCATCACAGCACTTTGAGCTAAGTCATGGTTAGGCAGAGATCGTTTGGGGGGACCTAAAAGCAAGTTCCTATCCTCTGGCAGTCATCAATTCCAGTCTGGTGGAATTTAACCTACAACTAAGAAGGAAAAGTAACAAACAGGCAGATATGCTGTCTAACAAGATTCACCCTGCAGTCTCAGTGGGATACAGTATTTTCTTCACGCTCTCTCCTGAACTGTTGTGTAGTGTTGCTATGTACTATTAAATACTTACTGCATTCCACCCCAGGGGTGGCTCTGTTTCAGTGCTGGGTGAAGTGATCCTTCTTTAAACATTACTTAGCTCACAGGAGTGCTGTGAAACTTAATTAAATTAATGCCTGTAAAGTGCTTTGAGGTTCTCGGATGAAAGGTGCTATAGAAATCCAAAGTACTATTAGTGTTTCTAAGGATGGGTGAAGCAATTTGTATAAACTAAAAACTTACATAAATCTTCCCTCAAAGCAAGTTTTTTGCAGTTTCAGTTAAACTTTTATTTTTGTTTTCATTTTTAAGACCTTTACAGTACCTGACTTCCCCTTCAATTGGAATAACCATTTTACAGCTACACAAGACAAAGCATACTAATGCCTCATTCATTTTCTGCCTCTTAACTTTACCTCTGCTTAAAAAGGCACTCCCGATATTTCAAACCGCACTGCTCTCGAAGACCATAGCCATCTTTTTATCTGTGATCCCTTACACAGACAACTTTATTAGATAAAATATAACCAGGTCTTAGATCTTCAATGAATCTACAGTTACAAAATTAGCAATCAACTGTTATTGGAGAGTTAGCTCCAGTCTCTAACTATATTGAGTAAGAATAACAACAAAAAGCTGAAACGAAAATGCAAGCTGCAAGTACCATCATCTTGATTCTACACACAGAAAAAACAATAGCTTTCGGAGAAGAAACAATAGCTTGGAGAGATGGGATTTTCTCCTCAGTCTCTGTGACTGCCTTTGGTCATACAAACAATTGTATTATTCCAAACTAGGACACTCAGGTATCTTCCTAAAAAAAAAAATTCAGAAGAGCATAAGCAAAGTACTCTGTTACTGTGCAAACAGAGAGCAGCCTGTTACATGACATGTAGCTGAAGAGTACATAAGAAATTTCTAAAAAGCATTAACACAGAACATTATTAAAATCATGTTACAACATGTAAAACTTATATCAAACAGAAGGTAATTAAATTCCAGAAAACTCATGAAAATGGTTGTTCTCATGAAATTCGCAACTTAGTTTCCAAATCAAAACAATATGAATAAATATCCTAAACAGAAAAACTGCAGGAATGGAGCTTTCAATTCTTTCGAGATTTGCCCCTCATCATTTATTTCCTTTGCAGTCTGGAACTGAGGGGTGGAATTCTGCAACTCTGTCACCTGCAAGAGAGTACCGAGGGACATGGGTACATAAAACAGTATGGCTACTCCACTTCAGCATCACTCTATTCAATGCAGACCGAGAGGAATTTTTATTGATTCAGTGCACTTTGGGGGTTTGGCATCTAGTTACAGGTTGTATAATACTACTGTGAGAAACCATTTTTAACCTTGAGTATGCATGGCTGCTTATGACTACTTTAATGTTATGAGGTAACTAAACAGGAACAGAAAAGGCTGTGGTCAAAAGGAAGGAAGTCCCAATCTTTGCCCTATATATATTCACTGTAATTGCCATCTGCGAATAAAAATATATGCTTGGTTTGACTAAAAACACATAGGATATGTATGTGTTCTTTTGAGAGAACACAATAACATCAACCAAAATAATACCTGGCATGAGGCAAGAGAGTATAACGCATCAAATGTTGCCCAAATATGAAAGTGCAATTTGGCGAGCAAATAAACACCCACCAGCCCAGAGATTGATCAAAATACAGTGAGTTCTACTTCAGTGCAACCATAAAGGTGAAATCCAGTGACTGTACTAGAGCATATACACCAAAAAACTACAGGCTGCAACTTCTCTGGTAAACTGCCTCTACCAGAGTCTGGCACAACTTCCTGTGTTGCCTACCACTATGGACTGGGAACCATCCACAGAAGTTTTCCATTCATTCAGAGAAGCCAAAAACCCACCTAGGACATTCCCCTCATTTAAGTCTGCACATGTTCATCACATATTTTCTTTCAAATGCCTATCCATCTCTTTTTTTGAAAACTGTATCTGTTCCTTCTCTGTTGCCTTCTCTCTAGAAACTGTACAATATTAATAACCATCTTTGTAAAACAGCAATTCCTCCTCCATTCCTTGCACACATGACACTTCTCAAATTTTGTCCGTAACTCCTTGTTTTCTGCTCCAGACTCTAGTTCAAAAAAACCTTTAGAGACTCACTCTTTCAATTCCCTTAAAAATTACACACATTTCGTGTGGAATCCCTCTTACTTCAGTAGGATCCCCTTCTTTCCTAAAGAACTCAGACCTAGTTATTTTGCATATCCGAAACCCCTGTATTACTGCAGTATTCCAGCTGTCCTTTGCTCTGCTGTAACTTTTCTTCCTGTATTTTTCCCTCTTTTAAAGTAACATGCATTCCTTACACAGACCTAAAATTATTTCCCACAGCTATTCCTGAAGTTTTAAACAGTGTTTTTTGCAGTTTAATACAAACAGTATTTATACAACGCCTTCCATCCAAAAAGCTTGAAGAACTTAATATTTTACATTAAGTTTTACCATATCTCCGTGAACTGCCTCTTTATTTACAACTCTTTTCCCTCTGGGCAAGTAAGACTATATCCATGTTACAGAACCAGAATCTAATGCAACAGGGACCAGAAAAGCCTATGGGCATGGCTTCACCCTTGGCTGAAGCTCATCTAAGTATGGGCTGCAGCCCAGAACAAAGGCCCACCCTTCCTCCTCCTCCCTCCTCTTGGGTCCCTGTGAACAGGGCTCACACAGCCAAATCAGGGAACGGATCCAGCTGAAAATAGACCTCTTTTCTTTTGTCAGGTTGCTAACTGTCTCTTAGCTCAGCTGACCATCCCACCATGCAGGCACTGGTGGTGTCACCACAAGGCAGAGAAAACACATGGCTGAGAGGCAAGCACAGTTCCCACTCCTTTCAGCAAGAGCTGAAATATGATTCAGATAATTGCAAAACTGCAGCTGCAGTGTAAGAGACAGGTAAGACAGCTGCTCGAAGAAGTCACTAATACACAATGGCGTCGAGCTTTGCTCCCACCCTAACCTCTGTCTTATCTCCTGTTTCTTAGTCCAGCTGCTTGTTCTCATTCCTTCCTTGTCCTGGTGCTGAGGCTCATCAGACTTCACAACTGAATCAACACATAACCCCTCGCAAAGCTAAACCGGCAAGAACTGTACAAACATTTATTTTTCTGGTGGTTTAGTGAACGAAGTGCTAGCACATGGGCAAGGCAGAGGGGTGGGCTCCAGAGCTGGGGGGCAGGAGCAGGAGGAAGAAAGAAGAACAATCTCCTCTTTCTAGCAAGGAGTGATCCTAGACCAGCTCAGTCATCTCATGTAACTCCACACTAAAGGACTTCTGTAAAGGGCCACAGCTAGTAAGTTGTGAGAATGAACCTGGAAATACATACTACCCATCTAGTGCTGTACTCACAAACACTTTAGACCTTTATCTCAAATAGCCTTAAAGACCTTTTGTCTTGCTCATAGTTTGCCAGTATTTGTTGACTTCCTACTTTCTTTCTCAATCTCTCAGTTTAATATCTTGCAATTCACCTAAACACTCTATTGAGTGTTTACTGACTCCCATGTTCCCCAGTTACCCAAACTCTGAATCACACTGTTCTCTGTGTATTAATCCCCTTCATCTTCCTTAACTGTTTCACCCTTCACCCAAATTCTTCAAAACATTTCTCATAGTACAAATGCTGTCCTCCTTTTAACTTTTTCTTCACTAGAAATGGAATTTTCCCAGATTTGCTTTCTACTTACTATCATGTCTTTCCTTAACATATCTCTGAATTGCCAGTCTTTCCCTTTGAGCTAGCTCTCAGCAGACTCTGTTTCCTCCGCTAGGGAAGAAGGGACAGCTCTTTCCAAACCCAAGAATGGGCAGTAGTTATGTGGTACCCCCCACAACAGAATCCCACCCCAAGCATGACAGATACAGGTCAATAGAGACCATACAGCTAACAAATGATACGTTTAGTGTAACAAAGAGCTGTCGTAGTCTACCAGTTACCTCCATTATCAAGTGTGTTTAGTGTAACAGAGAGCTGTCATAGTCTACCAGTTACCTCCATTATCAAGTGTGTTATAAGCATCACACCATAAGTAAGCTTTAAATTGGATTTCACCTTCTGTCTATTGGCTCTCCATCTTATATTCAGCTCTAGTTAGACTGTGTTAACAGACAATGTCGAATGAAAAACCATATAAAAAGGGACAGAACAGGAGCTGAGCAATATCCTCAGTAGAAGGACCTGATCCCATGAGGTTCTGAGTGCCCTAAAGTCCAACGCTATTAACATGAGCAAGGGTACCAGCTGAGCGGTAAATAAATTTACTGTCTTCAACAACAGTACGTCACCGTTGATCTGAACAAAGTTTATGTGCCAGGCTTTAGCTCTGCTCCCATCAATCTCTAGAGACTCAATTTAAAGGAACGCTTTTCCAGAAAACAGTAGATAATCTCTTGCCTACATGGCACAATCACACACACAAAGCAGCTGTGAAAACCCCTCAGTGTTCCTCCAGCTATAAGAACCTGTGATCGCCCTTAACTTTAAACTCTTGACCAGTCCTAAAGCATTAAAGAGAATTATACAATTGCATGAAGATAAACACATAGGCTTTTGCAGGCCTCTTCAGAGAATGAGATGTACATTTCTTTAAAATAAGAGAAGAAAACCTTTTTTATTTTTAATGCAGGGACACAATATATTTTATAATTTTAGGACTTACTTTTAATATCAGGGCACATTTAGTTTACTGTGCTTTCTTACATAAATGGTCATGCAAAGAATGAAACTCCCAAGGAGAATGTGGTCCCTACCTTTGGCTTAAGAAGCCTCCAAACCCAGTTTTAATACATTACTACTAAGAGGACAAATTGGCTATTCTGTCAACAAAGAACATGAAGAAGTCGACTAGTCATCTTACAAGATGGGCAAAGATGAAATGTGATGAATATGCAACTGTTGAAGGAAATGTATAGTGAAAACTCTTCAGGATGGTACTCAGTCTGCTAGCAGAGGGCTCTGCCTTGCCAGCTGCCAGAGCTCAAACAAAGCCTTTGATGAAATCACAACTACCCTTGTCTCAGTTTCACAAAAAAGAGAGACTGTGGACAGTTTAATTATCACAGAACCATTACCATCAGCGGCAGTTTCATAATCTTGAAATGCTGCCATTCTCAAAAGCCATTTGCCTGAAAAAAATAATCCTTAAAACACAAGAGACTGTCATACTGTCCAAACAATAGAGCAATTCTTATACAATCAGACGCCATAACTAATTATTCAAAACAAAAACACCCCACCCCCCCCTTATTTTTAAACAAGGGAACAAAGGATGTAAATTTTATCCAGAAATATTAGATTTTAAAAGGAGTAAAAATATCCAAAAATCAAAACAGATGAACACTGTAGACTTGCCTTTCTTTCATGCCTGTACGTGCACAAAACTGATTCTGTGTTGAAGGAATGAGTACATATACTGTTCATGTCCCTAACAAATGCAATAAAAAATAATAAGTAATAAAAGCAAACTCTGTGGGAGCTTTTTTGGTCCCTTTCACTTACATTTCAAAGGAACTGCCTGCTTCATTCACACTCTATCTTATTTAGGTTAATCAAACTGTATTTTATTTTTTCTTTGGCACCTATAAGGATTGTACTGATATAGTGCCTATTAAGATAAGTGTTTCAATATTCTTTCTTCTTACCATTAGTCACAATTTCCTAATACTGATATTTTGCCAGGAAGACGGAGGAAGCAGTTACAAATGCAAGTGATTAGTATGTGTGCGAGTGCCTTGACACACAGTTTTGGTCACTTACTAATACAAATACTGAGCTGGCCTAAGGGCATCTTTGTGTCATTTTCCATTAATAGAAAAATATGAACTCTTTGTAACAAGTTGCTACTAAGCATTATTTCCTTGACCTCTACTGAGTTAACTTTTCAAACATCTGATGTTTGTTATTCATTTTGTACAGCGTTTGGACGTTCTAAAAACCTCAGTAATCAAAGCAATATGCGCATTGGAGAATGTTCTTTTTGTTAGTCTATACTGGTCATATATCAATCATCTGACTATACAGAGACTGGAGTAAGTTCAGCTTATTTTTCTTTTATGAGACAGATCCATATGTAACAACTGTATATGCAAATAGTGCCCAAACACATGGGGAAAAACTACACAAAGAGGCAGATGGCAAAATCCTCAGCCAGTTGACTGAGGGGGCCAGAATTACATTCCTAAAACTTTGGCCTAAGACATCCTGTTTGAAAAGGTAAAAGGAGTCCAAAATGATGGAGTTTATGAAGAGGAAGCTTAGAGGCTGGAATAAAAACACACGGCCAAAATAGGAAGACAAGTGAGAGACAGCTAGAGAGGAACTGCTGCAGGAAAAGCACAAGTAGAGCTGAAAGTCTGAAAGGACAGTGCGAAAGCAACGAAGAGGACGAACGTAGGCAAGTCAGGCAGGAGACGATAGTTAATGGAGGCAAATAAAACCACTGGCCGTCAATAAAGGAAGTGATAGAAGAGATGTATCTGGTTTGTAATACATTTCATTAGACATAACTGAGTGGGAGGAATATGGTTATTAGTTGTCAGAAGGGGTCTCGGACTAGCAGGGGGTTTTCAGGAGAGGTGCTATAAGCAGGTCAGTAGCACGTTTGATCTGAGTCTGAAGTGGGTATACAGGCCAGACTTCTTGCTTCTGATATCCCAACACTTGGAGGTGGGGGCAGCAGCGTGGGGATTTTAGAGGTCTGCATGGTACATTCAGCGCTACAGGCTTGGGGAAGAGTGGCTGGAAAGCTGCCTGGCGGAAAAGGACCTGGGGGTGCTGGTCGACAGCCGGCTGAACATGAGCCGGCCAAGAAGGCCAATGGCATCCTGGCCTGTATCAGAACTAGTGTGGCCAGCAGGAGTAGGGAAGTGATCGTGGCCCTGTACTCGGCACTGGT
>NW_008825564.1:799329-813265 GCF_000699105.1 Pygoscelis adeliae | reverse complement strand
CCCAGGGAAGTGGTTGAGTCACCATCCCTGGAGGTATTTAAAAGACGGGTAGATGAGGTGCTTAGGGACATGGTTTAGTGGGCATGGTGGTGTTGGGCTGACGGTTGGACCTGATGATCTTAGAGGTCTCTTCCAACCTTAATGATTCTATGATTCTATGATATGGGGAATTGATGCAATAAACGTAAGCAGAACCAGCCCAAAGCTTGAAAAAAATCAAGTGACAGGAGCAGACTGCTGAAGAAGGAAGGCTTGTACCTGGAGGCTGTCAACACCGTAAGCAGCAGCTCCTGTTTCTAAGGTGGCTGACCTACATTAAGATTCAAATAAATCCTTTGGAAGAAATCCAAAATTATTTCTGCTGCTACAGGAGGGTCCTGGGATTTGGGGTCACCTAGTGTCCAAGAGAATGTTTCTCTGGCCAACCCGAAATGAGGACAAGGCAGAAAAGCTTTCTTTGCTTCATTCTTCTGAGCTGGCTGCTTTTCCTGGAGTCTCTTAACCAGAAACAAAGATGTGTAAGACTGCTTCTACAAAAATACATCAGTGGGGATCCACGGAAACAGGTTACCGTGACCAAGACATGCCTTCCTTGATTTTAGCTAGATATTTTCTAGCTGCATCGGAAGAAGAATGCTTCTTCCTCTTTCTTGAGTGCCTGCTTTTTTCCCCTAAAAACCAGAAAACTAACATATAAAGTCATTTGGGAAAGATGCACTGCACTATGTACATTATCTTTATAGGACACAAAACTGCCCATGAGGAGTAACTTCCAAGCTGGCTTTAGCTCACATCCACATTCAAGTAAGTTCTGCACAGCCGGTAATATGGGGAACTCAAAAGTCACTTCAATGACATCTGCTTCCATTGCCAGTCCAACTTTCAACTCTGCCCCTAGCAAAATAACCACATCTAGAGCAAAGCGTTTTAAACTCTGTATAGATGTAAGGCCAGGGAAAAAAAAAAATCCCTTCACTTTCACAGAATCAGTTAAGGAGGGGATAAATTACAAAACAAATTCTAGATGTAACTAGAGTTGAAGTGAGGTGAACTAGTAAACCAGCAAGGTACCGCTGGCATCATACGAGACATTTCCATGAAGTCTACCTTTTTTTTCCCTCCTTAGAAGACACACAAAAAGGCTGTTTAAGCAGCATGCAGAGCCCTAACTAACTGCCTTCTGAACACAGTCAAACACTTTGAGTCTCAGTGGTTGCCACCACACAAACAGGGAGAGCAGACTGGTGTGGCAAGAGATGTGGCATGTGGCAAAGTACTTGGATCTAGCAGCCATTGCATCGGTGTCACCTGCAAGAGGCTTGGGATACTCTGCTTGGCAGTTTGACTGGCTCTGCATTGTATCGGAAGGCACACAAATATCTGTGTGCCTGTGTGTATTTATGAGCATGCACAAGTGCCAGGGATAGATAGCAAAGCTTGTCTTAATCCTTTACTAAATGCATAAACCTTTCAACTTTCTATAGGAGCTACAATACAATGCAGAGAATATCTCAACCATCCTGATAATGATGAATTTACAAAATGTAAAATAATATAACATAATATTGGTGAAATACAATTTATACTATCAGTCTTCTACAGAATTCAGGTACGTATTAGCTAAACTTATAGACAGGAGGAAGAAATATTATTTGGAAAGATATCACATTAAGCAACAGCACAAATGCGTAAGAAATATGCATCTTCTATTTGGGACTCAGTATAAAACTGAAAGGAGGGAAAAACACCACCATACATTGTCGACAGAACAGAAACGTATTTAACACTTCTTCGATCTTATACAAATAGTAAGCTTATTCTATGAAGATTTATTACACTTATTCCACTAGATTATTTATTTTAAATGAGGTATTTAAATCAATTCACAAATGGATTGTTCCACGCCAACTTGGATAGTTCACAAGCACTGTACAAGGATTTTAACATAGTAGCCCTTTTGGCAGGGGAGGGGAAATGGTCGTGTTTTCCCTTCCCCACCAAAAAAGGCTTTTCTATTAGAAATATAAACTCAAATCCAGGGTGACAGCTCATCTCTCCCTAAATCTAGGCATGTTTTTTTAAAAAGCCTATGAAATTATAAAGAGTTAGGAATTATATACAAAATAAAAATATGACAGAAAGGGAAGCTTTCATCTCTCATGGAAGCAAAGACTGTTTTTGTTGATACATATGGAAAAAATTAGGCCCAATTACATGTTGTGCTTTGGCACTGGGGTTCCAACTTCACCACAGGCTTATTTTTTTCACAGATATACCATTACAGCCAATTCTACCCTTGAACATTTGAACTCAAACCTTGTAACACAGGCATTTTTGTTGCTAGATTACTAGTACCCTGGATGAAATGCTCTGTGTTACCGTTGTACTATATTTAGAGGTTAAAAAAGGGTTATCTGTATAGACTCCAGAGAACATATATTCAGAAAAATATAATAAGCTTAAAACATCTTGTGACTAAAGCACACTTTATTGCAGCATAATTTCTCATTTTCTAAATTAGATTGTGAATTACAGTCCTTAATATCATGAGCTAAATATTCACTCAAATGAAGTTTTTAATACAGCAAAACCATTTTATTTTATGTGATAAATCTTTGAATGAAGATAGTTGCTTTTGCATGTTAAAAGGTGACATGATTACTGAGAGGAACAAGTCTAGCTAGTCCTTCAGGCCAGAAATCTCAGCTGATGAAAGAGGAAAATTTCAAGAGTTTCAGAACTCTCTTGCTACAACAGCCAGAGACACTAATTTACTAGAGTCTGTGGACTGCTTAAATATGGCTGGTCACACATTGACCAAGATAACACTGTATCTGTCACAGACAATTGGATGCTCTCTTATCCCTGAGATTTTTCAAAGAAACAGAATATCCTTAGCCAGTGTGAGGTTGGAAAGTGTCTTCTCTGATTTCATAAATGCAGGATATGGAGGATCCATCCCTCCTTTACCCCACAAATCAGACAACCCAGTTGTCTCTTACAGCCAAAACTTATGATCCCTATGTAAAAAGAAATACAAATACTAACATTTGTCCTCTGCACCTCCCTTTCCCCCCCAAATTAAAGTACCTGTAAATATTTGGAATCAGAGAAGCAAAGCCAAACTCCTGAGAAAGATAAGGTACAAAAAATGGAAAATGCAAAGACTCACCTTCTCGACTGAATGACAAAAATAAAACCCTGCCACTGAGGAAAAAAGGCTTCTATACTCATTATAAACTCCATTTCACAGGGGTTGAAGACAGAAGGGAACGTCAGATCGAGTAGTCTGACCACCTGCATACCAAAACCACTAAAGTTCATCCAGGTATCTCTGTACTTAACACAAAACTTGTATTTGGCAAAAAGACAGCTTTCCGAAATGCATCTCATTTTCATGTGAACCCACCAAAAATGCAGTTTAACTATTAATCACCTCTTAATATAAGAAACCTTGACAAAAGACAGTTTTTCAAATCCCCAAAATTCAAAACAATGAGTAAGGCTCCAAAATTCATGACATGAACTTTAGAACTAAAAATGTTAAAAAATAGTATTAGGGTGTTTTACTTTTGCTTTCTCATTCCTGAGCTTTTAATGCAAATCTTTCCACAACCATAATTTCCAGGAAAAAAATGGGTTTAATATAGAAGTTGACATACTTTTCAAATCTGTTGTGTTCAAGAGCTGAAGGTCTTACTGAAACAACAGATTTTGCAAAACATACAACTGAAAGCTAGCAACACCATCAATTATTTAGGCACCATTAACTGGAATCCCTTTGCCAAAAAGTGTATCACCTATGAGACGGAAGCAAACGCACAGAGGGGTAGTTAATAAAAAGATGTGCTCCTGTTCCTGAAGAGAAGCTTTAGAAGGAATTTGGAAAAAAAGGATTCTTGAAGGATTGTTTCAGGCCTGGAGCATTAAACACACCGGAAGAAAATAAGACTTGAGAAGGACTGTACACAGCAGAACAGCGTACACCAGAAAGTGACAGCAACCTGAAAGAAGGAAGCAAAGCAATGGGATTCTTGACAGCTTAGGACCAAGAGACTGAATGTGATGTGGTAAGAGACAGAAGAATAGAGATGGTCAGAGAGACAGGGGAAAAAATTATCTTAGAAACAGATATGTGTATAATTTGTAAGCAGGAGAGATGATGGAGAGGAAGCCATGATGAAGAGAAGTCTGTAACAGTCAAGGTAACGACAGAAAGGACAAGAAGGGAAAAATATATGAAAAGTGTGAGGTTTACAGATGAAGATTGTTATGATAATTCTATTAATTGTCACTTTATGAAGGACAATTAATAAAACTTGAAAAATAAGTGTCTTAAATTTGTAATCAATGGTCTACCTCTAAAGGCCTTGAAAAAAGCAAATTTTCATTACAGTCCTTCAGCTCTTTTGGAAAAAGTGTAGTAGTTTACAAATCAAAACAGTTTGAAAAAGCACTAGTCCCAATTAATCCATAAGCATCTCTGTGGCTAAGTCCTCATATAAGTTTATTTATATTTTATTATTTTAACAGAGTCCACAAAGACACAGCTATCTTAAAAATCTGCATTAAACAGATCTGTCTGAAATGTCTATAAAGATCATTAGTCATATCTGGACTAAAGATATAAGCTTCCCAAAGATCACAGGCATAAATAAAGGTGGCCAGACTGTCTATAACCTGGCAGAATGAAATGCCAGAGCAGGTAAGCCGTCAACCATCTATCTGTGGTATTTCCTAAATGCCTAATACACGTCGATATACAATATCACCTAACTGAAATACTATAACAATAATTGGTTCTTCCTGTACTTAGACAAGAATGAACATTACACACAGAAAATGGAGAGGGACACGAAAACCAAACGCAAAGGACAAGGGAGAAATATTCAATGGAAACATAATGCACGTAGTGAATACTAATAACTTGAGCTATTGTGGCTTACGGGGAAGGATACTGAAGTTTTCCCCTTGTGTAGCAAAGGCTGTTGCAGAACTAGGAAAGGATGCTTTTCAAATTGATTCATCTTTGATAACAACTACATGAGCATAACAGGAAAAATTTCTCCAGATTCAGATAGGTTTTAATTGAACCTTAAAATGACTACAAGTTCTTCAAGAATCAGCAAATCATGTATCCTAAATAAAGTTTACAATATCTCCTCACTTTAAAAATAATGGGAGGAAAACTGAAAGTGACTACATGTACCCATCTTTGTCCAATCTTTGGTGATGAAGACACCAGAAACACTGTTTCCTAATGCTGTATAGGACATGTAATCGATTTTCTTTCTTGAAAATTAATAGTCTGAGAATGTGAACAACAGAAATCATCAATATTATTAAACGGAATATGAACTTAAATGGTTTATTTGAAATTAACTCCAGCCATGTTGAAAATACCAAAGATGCTTTTCTGAATACAGTGCCCCTTCCAGTCTTTCACACAAAAATACAGCTACTGCTGATATCTACAATCTTGACAGCATGGATAATCACCTTCTGATAAGATCACGTTGTCTGGGCACTGCAAAATTACATAGTTCTGTAGTCTGCTACACGCTTTTCATTACATGCACAAAGACAGAGCAAGCTGCAAACTCTGAAGCAATGCAGCACTTGCTTTTAGAGCAATACACCTATCAGGCTGATGATGCCACATTGTCTCTGGATCATCCAAATCAAATTTGTAACTAAAACCAGAGTTTGATAAACCAATCTGGGTATGAACTTTATGATAAGATTTTAGAGCTGGTGTTTATAAAACAGCAGAATAAGTACGAGATGAACAGGAAAAAAAACTCCCAAAGATACAGTCTTTTAATATATCTATTATTTCCAATTTTCTTATATTCCAATTTTCCTATTTCCTAAAAAGTCTATTAAGGAGTTTATACTTACACAAAATTTTGGCTAACCTAAATTAGAAATAAAAAAGTTATCCCAAATGAAGAAACAACTGCATCAAGACAAAATTATTAAAATTAATTGTTATTATATATTTGGCCTGGTACACCAAATTTTAAAGAAAACAGCAACTGGCATTTTTATATTTTCTCTCCAGCTTTACGAATTGTTTTAGAATATAAAGCAGAAAAACATACATATTTTTGTGGAACTATTTTTTCACCAACTGAAAATGCGATAGCACAGCAATAAGTTAAAAAAAAAAATCAGTAATGCATCCTTTAAAGGTGGGCATTCACATTAGAGTAGCCACATTTTCTTACAGCACTGGTTATTGATTCAGTGGTATTTGAAAAAAAATAATGCCATTTTACATTTTATGTTTCCTGGAAAGTTTCCTAGGATAGCTTCTCATGAATGACACTTCATTTAGGAAGAGACCAAACTTCCTCACACTGAATATAAAGCAGAAAAACATACATATTTTTGTGGAACTATTTTTTCACCAACTGAAAATGCGATAGCACAGCAGTAAGTTAAAAAAAAAAAAATCAGTAATGCATCCTTTAAAGGTGGGCATTCACATTAGAGTAGCCACATTTTCTTACAGCACTGGTTATTGATTCAGTGGTATTTGAAAAAAAATAATGCCATTTTACATTTTATGTTTCCTGGAAAGTTTCCTAGGATAGCTTCTCATGAATGACACTTCATTTAGGAAGAGACCAAACTTCCTCACACTAGTTTTACAATGCACAATGAGAATGATGCTGAGATTGCAGAGCCTAAGCTAGTAAATCTACATAGTGCTACAGAGTACCATGTATATTTCAACAGAGTGGTATATTTAACACAGTGGCTATGGGAGTAGCATAACTGTCTTCACATGCCACTTTCACTTTTGGAGTAAAAGGTTTGGTGTTTTTTTTTTTTTCCATTAAAATAAAACGAAAAAAAATCTTCCTATTCTGTTCACATGATGAAATTAAGCCTCAAATAAACCTCACACTACCACCACAGAAGTGGAGCAGTGATCCACTGACTGGATTAGCCACATGCATCTGGGTTCATTCAGGAAAGTTAAAGTGATTAAGCAAAAAGGTTCAAAGACAAATGCATCAAACAACATTTGCTACACCTTGTGAGGGGAGTATTTTTTAGCACCCTGGTAGCGCACACTACCATCATCTTCATTCCAGAAGGAGACCCTCCACAAGGACATCCATCCAATTTTGGCTTATATGCTTTATTTCTCAGTCTTAAATAAATTCACTCTGACTTTCTTAAGCATCCCTATATACACAAGCACTCTGGAAACAATTCACTGCAATCCTTTTCCTTTCCTCTGTCTCCACAGAGAATTATGCAGGCCACAGTTTTAAAGAAAACACAGTTTATGAGTCAAAAATACTGTTTGGAGAAATGCAAAGTAGGTGACAGATTTGTAATACAATATGGAACTTGCATATGTGTATGTAGGAGCACACAGGTTAAATTATTGCCTGATGGATTTCCCATGGCAGTGAAATACAGGCAGTCATTCTGACCTTTTAAAAAAGTTGCTCATTGGTACTCTGGTGCTGAAAAACAATCATTAAAAATTATTTTCTGTAGTAAACAGATGGCTCACCTCTGCAAAGGAGCTCTCAGGTGTTCAAGGGCATGGATAATGACTCCTGTATTTCCTTATGTCCCACCTGTTGGTCATGAGGTGGAAAAAGGAGAAATAACTGGAGTGATCCTAACTCTGACTAGACTCTTGCTGTTAGACAGCCTTTTGGGCACAGAACAGGTAAATGTCATTTATGACAGCTATTAGGAGAATGATTTTGAACACTACAGAGAAGCAAACAGACCTATACTGCTCATGTATGTTAGGTCATCTAAATCTCTGTTAACTCAGTGAAAGGCAATCCAAGAAAGTAACACATTTTTATTGGACACATCTTTTGGGAGATTTGCCTGAGTAGCATTACTTCTTTCTGGCCTGAGCGGGAAGCCAAAATTTAGTCTTTAGGGTATTTCTACTACAAAGAGAAAACGATGAGAAAGTCACATTTCTTTGAAGCAACTTTTCACTGACAAGGTTATTTGCCTTTCCTTCGAGATTGGGCCTGATCTTAGCTCACTCTTCGCTTTCTTCTGAGGTGGTGTTTTCACAATTTTGTGACCCGCAATTCTCCGCAAGCTCAGTTTCTTAAATCTTTCTGCCTCTTTCATATATTTCCACAGAGAGAGTGAAGGCTTACCAGGAGTTTTGATGGGCATTTCTGTGAAGATGTGGCACCAAGGACAACCTGCAAGTCTGCCAAGGGTTCTCAGTGCTCTTTGGGACCGCTGGCTTGTGCCACCTCGTTGACACTGCTGGTGCCACCAACACCGGAGTAAAGCTTCCTGTGCTGAAGTCACATTCATTTACATGCTTGGACATACATGTAAACAATATTCAAGAAAACCCCTCAGTCCACACATGCCTTGCTGTGAGTTAACATTAAGTGGCAAAATATGCCTTCATTTTGGCTGAAAACAGCTTCCCCGCACCCCAGTTGACTCCACAGTTGTTTTACTGCTTCTTATGCTGAGTAAAATCTTAAATTGCAATGTAATAATGGTGTCATAAAAAACCCAACAAAGTGATCATTTTAGGATTTAAGTTTTTGATTGGATTCAGAGAAAACATTGTTGAGGAAATGACACACATTCTAAGATAACAGATTTTGGGCAAAATAAAGAGAAACCTAATTATCCTAAATTCACAAAAATAAAATTGGATACTTATCATTCACTCTGCACCACGTAGCTACAAAATGCAGCACTTGCTGTCAACAAGATGATGCCCACAGTTCAGACTGAAAATACCACAGTCAACTTAATGGCCCAACTCTAAGACACTTGCTGTCTTCAGAGATGTTCACTGAAGCTCAGACCTCTCACAATACAAAATTGAAAATATTGCAGTAGTTTTTAGCTACTAGCCAAATACGATGATTTCACTGAAATTTACTGAAATCTGGACCTATCAAGGAGGATGTTTTGCGAATTTACAGAGGAGTGACAGATTACATACAGCTTATTTTAAAGTGAATGCTATTTACTTTCGATGTTTAGTATCAGTAATGTATTTTTCCAGATTCTATGTAATTAATATACTTGTATCTACACACATGCATAAAAGCAACATTTTGGTCATGGATTTGCTATTTCTTTGAAGTAGAAAAACTCCTTTTTAAGCTAACACTACCCCTTTGGTGTGGCTCTGGTACAAGACTACTTAACTAATCATTTCATTTTCATGATGCAATGAAAATACCACAAGGCTGTCCTTAAAGTCCTAATTACTGCTAAAGGGATCTAAGGGGATACTTTAGAATATATTCATCCTGTACTCCATAAACCATAAATTCAATTAGCAAGCTATATATTAATACTTAGATTAATATACTTTAGAGAAATTAATTCTTCATTAGTGACAGGTGTACTAAATACTTCATTCCTGTTTGTACCAGCTGCTACCCTAATTATGATTTATTCCAGTGATTAATTTTAAGACTTTGATGTAATGTAAGATTACTGTTGAGTAGCAAATAGAAGCGAGATTTAACAGTATATATATTTATAATTCTCAAGAAGTTAATATCAACAAGTTTATCTTAAATAAAAAATATTCCCCTGTTCCAGCCAGCAAGTGTCCAAGCTAGATGCAACAGCAAACATTTAACAATGGTACTTTTTGGATCTCTTCATTTATTGTCCCAGCTTAAGTGTTTCTCTATGTACTAAATATCCCATGTCTCCCCATTTTTTAGATTTAAGTTGTATTCAATTTTCAAAGGCTCCACACAAAAGGACAAGTTTAAACATTCAAAATAATGAAATTAGATCCTTAGGAATTCCTGAGGCAATTAAAAAAAACTATGCCCCAAATATGGAGTTTTATAGGCTTGGTCTAAATTCTTCTCTGAAGAATTGTTAAAATAATTGTCTTCCTCCCAAATTTCCTCTTTCCAGGAGGAGTTTGAATATGCTGTTAAAAATCAGCAGGCTGATTATTAACTATAATATTCAAGATTGACATTGACAACTACATTATTCAAGATTGACATTCTTATTCAAGTAGATTTGCCTTTTCTGAGTCTTCTTTTAACCTGTCAAAGAAAGAAACCATGGGTTCTGGTTCACTTCATTGCAAGTGTATAGAAGTTGCATTATTTCACTGTCCACCAGCACAGATTTCTTCTTCTCTTACATTCTATTTATAAATGAAAACAGATGAACTCAATAAAACATAAGTCTACAGAATTATGGCTTCCTTTATTCTAGTGGTAAAGAAGTTTATACATAATTGGCACATAATTTTATCCAGTGGTTTAAACTTTTCCTTGAACTCAAGAAAGGAGTTTAAGAACCTGATGGTTTCATTTCAGTTCAATCCAATCCATCATATTTTCTGATGCTAGTAAATGTGGATTGACTAAACAGTACTGACCCACTACACTGCTTGATGCTCAGGAAAGCTTCCCCATTTCAGTCTCAAGCCTAAAGTGCAGACCAGTGCAGTGGACCAAGACAACCAGTAGCTTATCAAGAATAAAGACAGAGTGGCCTAAGAAGATGGAGGTCAGATTCTCCTTTCACATTAATGATACCAGGAAATTGAATTCCATTTAACAGAGAGCAGTACTTTGCCCTCTGTTACGCCAATATAGTATTAGTGAAACGTACCTCTCTATACATTTCATAGTTGTATGTCAAGTTTTATTTGAGGTATATATTAGAGCTTAATGTTTTGGTTTCCTGCCAGCACTCAGATAGCAAAAACTGCTCTGTATTTTCATTTAGTTATTTCTGGGTCAAACAATCAATTGTCAAACTTTTTACATGCTTCATGAGCAACTAATACATGCCAATTCTAAAAAGAGACTGACACAAATATATGGCAGTGCAATGTGTTTCTGAGACGCTAATAAAGTAAAAGGTAAACACGATCTTCAGCTCACGTAAAATCACCACAAGTCCATTGACTTCAGTAGAATGGCACTGATTTTACACTCAATGAGTTTCTGGCTTTTTAGTAAAGGCATTATTTCTTTCAAAGTGTTACACCACTATAATGCACAACACACTAATAATGTTAATGTTTCATTTGTTACCAGCTTCAGTTTTATCTAGCAATTGACTTCATTACGGGGGGGCAGAGGACAGGGGGAGGAGGAGGATCCAGCTCACCTAATGGTAATTGTGCAAAAATTAGGCATCCACTTTGATGTAATAAAATGGACTCCTTTGATAGATAATGGAGAAAGGAATTCACAACCAGAGAGCAATCCATTGCCTTGTATAAGACATCCATCTCAGAGTGGGTGATGTTTCATCCTATCCTACTTTTCTGCATACTCTAAAGCCTAAGTAGCTAGCATTGATCACACATCCAACTTTGAAACTGTAGTTGTGAAAAGCTGTTGATTTAGTTATTTCATATTTCTTTTTCTGCAGCTTACCTGGAGCTGAAAGACGAATTAATCACAGTGCAGAATGTACGTAGTAGCTGATTCTTTGCTACATTATGAACGAACTAACATTGATCAATAGTTTACTTTTTTTTTTAAACTATGTGGAACTGTATGAGCTGAAAATAGACAGGATGTGTAGCACTAACGGTTTTCAACACATCACTGAAGATAAGTCCCTTTAAAATCACAAAGCAGTACTGTTTCCATCTTAAACTACAATATACTAAAAAACATATAGCTGCCTTGAAAAAATAAAACGGGAACAGATTATAAGTTACAATCCAGTCATTAGCTTGAAGTTCTTTCCATCACAACGAGATCATATGGAATCACTTTTCCCTTTTTAATCTCTCTCGCCATTCAAAAGAAATTAGTTTTGGAAAATTTTAACGGTATGAATACATTTGTGTGGATGAATACAAAAATCCCACTTTTCAAGTCACTTAGGTCATTCAGCCAAAGACACACTGTTTTATAATGCACACCTTGTTGTGTGCTGTAACTTGCACAAAAATATTATTCATGCAAAGTTTGTAATAACATACTTTTAGCATTATGATAATAAACATTGTTAATAAATGTTCTATAGTTGGAAAGGACGCTGCTCCACCTTACACTAGCTACTAGCCTTGCAGAACAAAGTTTCACTTCTTAAATGAAAAAAAAAAAAATATTCTAAATCCGGAAGATTTTAGAGATCTTTTTGTGAAGCTACTTGGAAATTAAAATCACCACAGAAGCAGATAAAAGACATGAAACGAAGAAAAGTAGCATTAAAGATCTCAGATCTTATGTTACGGATCAAATTAAGGCTATAACTCATCAAGAAGTTTTCAATAGTCTTTTTAAACTGGAAAATGCAAATTTGCCAGATTCAAAAAGGGGAACAGAGGATGACAAAAATGCCTCCAGGTAGGATATTCATTTGGAAAGAGAGAGCCTTAAGTTCAAGTGCTGGATTCCACTATTTCCCCAGATCCCCAGGCATTCCCTAGCTATCAGTCTATTGGCTCCTCTGACGTGGTTGAATCACTCTCTGCAACCATTTAATTTTGGATAATTAAAATTCACTGAAGCAAGGATTTGAAGTAAAAAATCTTCACTTCCTAAGAGAACTCAATAGCACAACCCTTTACTGTGGTCTTTCCCTCTCATTAACACTTAATTTATTTAAAGTGAAACAATTCCAACAGGAGAGACTGAAAAACAATCATTCCAAAATTATCAGTATACCTGCTGGTACAAACACATTCATCTGCGTCTTAAGAGAGTCACAATCATGCCTCTGCTTAGATCAGTGAATAAATATCAATTATTAAAACACACACAGAGGCACAATTTAAATTTATTTTTCTCATTAAAATCACTTTGAAACTAAAACCCTCTAGAAATAAACTGGAAAGAAACAATAACTAGCATTATAGAATCTACTGAAGGCATTTAATTAAGCAGGCATACCTTGATTTTGCATGGGTGAACCAATCCTGTCCCTCAGCTTCTGCTCATGGGGCAGGAGCTCCAGCCCTGGCCACCTGAACTCGCTCCAGTTCACTGATTCCTTCACATAGTGGAGGCCCCAGACTGGATGCAGTATCTACACGTGGTCTAACGGGTGCCAAGTGAGGGGGGAAAATCTGTTCTCTCAACCTACGGGCTGTGTTCCTGCCCATAGGGGCCAGATACTGGTCAGGGCATGCTGGGGGCTCATGCTCAGCAACCTGTCCAACCTCTGCAGGCCTTTCTCACTCCCTCCCCAGTATCACTGTAAGGGGTTGATGCTTCCCAGCTGCAGTGCTTTGCACTTGTCCTTGCTGAATTTAATAAAGTTCCTGTTGGCCCTTTCCTCCAGCCTGCCTGGGCCATGCTGAATGGCAGCCCTGACCTTGAGGATATCAACTGGTCACCCCAATTTCATGTGGTGCACACCTGATGAGAGTACACTCCATTACCTCCTCCTGCAGGGTGATAAGGATGTTCGACAGTGTTAAGTCACAGATAGACCTCATTTGTGACTGGCCTCCAGGTAGAGTATGACCTGCTACTACCCTCTGAGCCCAACCACCTAAGCAGTTATTTGCTCATCTACTTGTCCCCCTCTCCAGACCATGAGGCCCCAACTTGGATACCCTTCCTTTTGAGTTGTTATAGTGTAGAGTTATGTTCTCATGTCAAATCTTTTATTTTATTCTTCATAACTCCCAAATTGCAAATGGTATAAAGGAGATATAAGACATGGAAGCCAAAGCTTCTTTAAGGAATTAATCTTGCTAGTGCACTATACATCATAATCTATAGTGCAAAATATGACACCTCATTTGGATAATTAATGTTTTTAGAGTATTTCTTCAATTTCCTTCACTGTTTTTCATTCTTATAGTTTAGGTTGCATTATCTTAATAATGTTGTACAATGCCATATTTAAAATATGACTATTGCAATAGCAATTAAGTACATGTAGTTCATCGTTTCTTCCCAGCTTAGTTTGGTTACTAAGTCTGCAACACTAGCAGCAGCATAAA
>NW_008825564.1:752956-799308 GCF_000699105.1 Pygoscelis adeliae | reverse complement strand
TTAGGCCATATACATCTAATACTTAGACAACTGTCTGGGTTGATATGCAGGTTGCATGATAACAAGTTATGCATCTGTTTTATCAGAGATTTTGTCCAAAAATGTTTAATATTTAGACCATGATTTCCTTTCAGTTTGAATGACTTACAAATTTACTTTGCTTCTTTTTCAGCAAGACTATGGTGTCAGCATCATGCAACAAAGCAGCTAAATAAAATTGAAGTAAATGTCCTATTTAACAGGAAACTTTCAGTTTGTTAAGAACACCAAAGTGCAATTTAACATGTACTATATATTTTCAACAAGAGCCTTCTATTCCGACCCTCCCAAAAGTATCGAAGGTAACATTTCTTTGAGCCTTTGGAAGGCTATCAATGATTTAATGGTTATATCAGGAATCCTAAACCCTCCTGAATTTATCTTAAGCACTCTTCTGATTAGATAATCCAGACTGCATGAAAGCTCCATTTGCTTGCTTTATTTACATGAGAAAATCTTAACAACAGTAGAAAGTACATTCTCATTAACTAAAGAAAAATGGAGCCAGTGAAATAAACCAGGAGATGCACTGAAAGAACATCCTTGTTTTCAGTTACACACAAGGAAAGACCTAAATTGGGGTTGATGAGGCATCTTGGAAAAGTTAACATTATCAACAACTGACATTTGGTTCCTGTTGCAAACCTTGGCAGACACGGCCTAGTATTACAACTGGTAGTTGATCCACTTCTTGGTGGGAATGTAGCTTCAACCTTTTTGAGCAGCCATATTAAACATATTATAATTTTAGCATAATAAAAATGACCTTTATTTTTGTACTTGACTCAAGTCACTATATACTTAAGAATAGCCTAAGACTCCAAATATAAAATCCAAATGGATTTCTTTGGCAAATTGAAACATTTGATTGTCTTCTCGGTTTTAGAGAGTCACTACCTTCTTGCTGGCATAACCTATAGTGAGGCCAAATGAAGAAACAGACCTCTGATCTCCTGATTCCATTGAAAATAATTGCTTTTTCTTTTTTATACAAGTATTTGGGTGGTTCTTTTGCTCAGATGCTAAGAAGAAAATAATCTAAAAAAAAAAAAAAGAATGATGTTGAGAGGGCCTTTGATCCCACCAGTGACTAAAAGCAGGGTCAGAATCATGATCCAGAAAGTCATGAGCTTTCTGGTGGTTTTTGCAAAGAGAGCGTCTTCAAAGGCGAGGGACGAGAAGAGTCAGTGAGGAAGCTACAGAAGTCATTTTCAGATGAATGAGAGCTGGCTGGAATTAGAAATAGGGCCACGAGAGAACAAGTTCCTAAGGAAAGAAAAAGCATCCCTGTGTATTCCTTGGGAGAGAGAAGGACCACCTTTGTAAGACAATTAGTTCAGCTGCAAGAAGTCTGTAAAATGCAGAAGCCACTGAGCCTTATCCAGATGCAAAGAATTCCTCTTCAGAAGAGAAAACCCCAGCTCCTCCATTTAAGATATTTTTCAGTATAGAAAGCAACTACAGATACTTAAAGAACAGACTTTCAATCCAGCTCTGGCTGTCAGGAACAAGCTGAAATCCCAGGAAAAATAAAGTACCGTGAAGCACTCAAAACCTTTCAAAATGTCAGCTAAAATGGAAACAAGATTCAGTTGCTACTATTACTCTTTGTATTCTAGCCACATCCTTAAGAAAAATCTGCCTAACCCTCTGCAGCATTTGGACAGTATTTAGCCAACAAGTAGAAATTCATTACCATGAACATTAATGACATAAGATGAAGTGAGTATCAATATAACTGGCCTACGGGATTCACTGCCAGAAGAGGAAGAGTTTAACAGAGTTTCCAGATACATTAGTCTGTCTATAATCTAAATATTGAAAGCTATGTGAAGATTAAGATTCATCAATGGGATTACTCTTCCGTGTAAAGCTACTGAAAGGGTAAAGGCTCTTGTGATCAAACACCAGGTTAGGTTCTTTGTATTCTGCTGCTAGCATGAATCCTCCATTACTGCTTCAGTCTCATCTTCCGTCATTCAACCTCTACTCATTTTTAGAATTCATGTATCCTTTGGCTGCACTTTACAGTACATGATGAATCATATCTGCTTCTCTCTTACCACATTGTATCCATGTTACCGGGAAAAAAGATTAGTCAGGAGTGCAGACCACAGCATTAAAAGAATAAGTGTCTTGGATTTTTTTTGTCAGAAACATTACAGGAAAGCCAGAGATGGGGAGGTCACATTAGGAAAACAAGCTCATTTGAGAAAATATAAATACTGGTTCTAAGTCAGAGGGCTTTGAATATTGTATAACAATCACTGTAAAACTCAGATGGCAAGCGATTCTGTGAGTCATCACCTGAATTACTCAATTTGAAATATTTGAAAATTTTGCATAGATACACTTACATGCACTAAAGTCACAACAGCATAAAAACAGCAATATGATCAATAAAACAAGATGGGAGCCTATAGGCTTGTGTCCACATGCCCAGACTGAAAATAGCAGTTATAATTTGAACTCTGCAACAGAGATGGGTAAGTCATTCTCCCCTGCCCGTACCTTCGTAAAGAGGTGATAATTCCAGCATTCAACAATGCTCCACAAAGGAAGTTCCAAAAATACCCCCATGGGCTCGTACATCACTGCCTAACACAGGATGTGCTTAATGATCGTCAATGTACCTACCTTCCATTAACACCTTCCTTTAACTGCTCAATTTGCTAACACATGATTCATTAGTGTCAGGAAGATGTCTTGAAATGTTCTAAGATTATTCAAATTATTATTATAATTGGCATCAGCCTAAACTACATTCACTTTTCCCACAGCTAACTGTGAACATCAGAGGTGACTTAGAAGTCAAATATTTCTGGATAGAGGTATGAAAAATGGCTTTCTGGTTTGGTTCTGAAAAAAGTTTGTGCTCCGGCTAAGACGAGTCACAGCACTTTCCTTTGCCAGGATCCTATGACATATTCAGCACCTTCAGTTCCTACCAAGCTGACAGCACTTTGATCTTCAACTTCATGTCACCCCCAGCAAAACATTTAGGAGGTTTGGGAGTAGTTGCTGTTTATTCCCTTTCTTTCTCATGAAAACGATAATGCCAAGTCACCGTGTCTGGTTTGCAGCCCTGGATGTTATCAAGAACTTCCTGAAATTTTTCCATTGTGTTGTTTTGCCTTGTTTGAAGAATACAAACAGAAATTCTGTCTTGAAGGTGAACAGCTCTGCTGTGAAATCTCTGATCCCTTCCAGCAATTTCTGTAAAAAGTTAAACATTCACATTTGCTTTTCTAAAGTCACTCACTAGCCTTTCCATAAGGAAAAATAAATCATCTTCACTAATGACCACTAATCATCATATTGGGTTAAAAAAAATTTCTCAAGTCCATTTTTCCTTTGATTTTGTCTTTGGGGAATTGGTTCCAGTTAAGACATAGCACACCCCTCCCTTGGCTAACCAGCATTGGCTGGAGGTGATTTATCCAACTGCCATTACCTAGGTAATTTGCCATGTATCATTACACTGTTGACCAGTGATTTGGGAGTCCCAGCAGTATCCCTGGGATGTAAAACTAGTGAGAACCTACTATATGAAAGCTAGAGTTATTATACTGCTCCTCTCTGAGCTATTTAAGCTACTTTTAGGAGACCCTGGAGCTTGCTCCTTAAAGTGCAGTATTTATTTTCCATGACAGTTACAGACTTAAAAGCTCAGGGCCTGATCCAAAGACTTTTAGTCAATGGCAAACTTTCTGCTGATTTCCTTTGCATCAAGGCTTCACACACCATTCGCAAAAGTTACAGCCACAATAGGACCCTGTTTTAAAGACACAAATGATAGTTCATAAGGGGTGAGCCTCTACACTTACGCCCACTGCTACTAACAGCTGGGGAGAGGAAGAATACGCTACAGAGCCATTATATTGCCAACTCACAAACAAGTACATAGGAAGCAAGAAGATCCTTGACTTCAAGTCCTCAATTTTACAATTTGGAAACATTTCGATCTCTTGTTCTTTCTCTCTCTCTCACACAGGATTCATTTGGGGGGGTGCCTTTTAAAAAAAAAAAAATTGTATCCTATAGATTTGCCCTGTGAACAGAAATATTTTAGTTTCAATGGCAGATTTCTACACGAAGTTTGCACATATCTCCTTTGAATTCCTACTTATAAGAATTCTTACTAAGTTTAAAAAAAAAAAGCATGTACCCGGACCACTCAGGAAAAAAATGTATGGCTTCTGCAAATTATCTTAATCCGCAAATTAAGGATTTTAAAACAGACACAACCGATGTACGAATATTTTACTCTCTGATATATGAAATTTTAAAGCAGCACTAGACATGTTTTATACCACAATAATTGTGAATATAATTTTTCCTATAGTACAGAGGCAGTTTACAGAGCCCTGAATCTGTGATTTATCCATTGGGTTTGCTTCGTATTTAAAATCTCATGTTGTACATTTAAAACATCTGTTGTTCTGAAAGTTCTTAGCAACAAGGAGGGAACAAAATCCAAAAACAAGATAATAATATGGCTAAATCACTCCTCAGTTTTACTTTTATATTAAAGCTGCTTTAGGGTTTATGAGCCAGAGAAAGTTTGTCTCATTACCAAAAGGAAATGAACATATACCTTGAAATGACTAAGACCATTTAGAGCACAGACTGTCATCAGACTGAGAGCTGGTACTTTCAGTAGCTAGAAATGAGCAATGACATATACTGAAGGCTATCAAAATAATACAACATGACTAATATTCTCAAATATTTTGGCCTATTAACTATAATAGAAATTAATCTGTTTTTAAAATATTAAATAGGAATTCTTCTCTGTCTCAGAAATGGTACAAACAATTCCTTTTAAGACCAAGCATGCAAAGTTCTATCTTTTTTCCTAATATAGATATATAATGCAACCTGAAAAACTAAAAGTACTTTTACAGCTAAAGAAAAACAAGAACAGCAATTAAAACTTATCAAAAGGTACCTTGTTTTTTTTCCCCGAGACCAGAATGGTAAAAAAAGGGAAAAAAAAAAAAGAAAAAAGAAAGAAGAAAAGAACAGAATAAGATTAAGTATGAATTTTATGTATGCAGATTTATATTTTTCACATAACAGAATGAAAGCAACCTCCTAAAACTTTTATATTGTCTATTTCCAGACCACACATTCTCCTGGCCTTCCTCTTGACTCTAAAGCTAGCTGTAGGATCTTTCAACTTGAATATCCTTGTTTCACACCTGCCTTACAGTGACATATGTTTAAGTTATTACATTATGCACATTTCATATGACATGTCAGGAGTTAATGTTTCTGATCTGTAAAGAAAACAATGGCTTCCTATTACCAGTTAACCAGTATATTGTGCGTATGAGTGCACTACAGCACAACTGCTGGGAAATTATAGGTACCATATAACACTTCTTTGACCAGTGCCAATATTTTCCCCTGTGTCTAGCTTTTACACTCTACTTGTACAAACTCTTCTGAGGATTTCCCCTACCTTATTCGTTGCACAAACCAGATCTAAGCACACCTTGGGCACAGCAGCTGCAGACAATCCTTTTTGGAGAATTCTACAAAAAGGTCAGCTATGCTTGTTAAGATATTTAAGGTGTCTGTTCTATTTAAATCAAGTTTAAAAAAAAAAATTGAATGGAGTCTAGTAAGAGAGAACAATTCCACGTAAATGAAAAACATGTGGAAATGTTCAATAGGTCAACTATGTAAAAACGTGTTATATACTGTGTTTATAGGTATTTTATTCACAGACAAGGCTGGCATTAGGTTTTTATTGATATCCTGGTGAAAAGCACATTAATCGAAGGGTTGCAAACCCCTTTTCTCTGCATTTTTATGCAGACCACGAAATAGTATAGTAACATACAATTATTTTCAAAACATATTAACTTGCACTTAATTTACATTATATTTTGATTGTAAATCACTTCTGGCTTTGTATCCAGATTTATTTGCAGGTGACCTGTACATATATGCCATTCCCATCCATATGCCACATGAACGTTTCTGAACTTCAAAGCTGAGATTATAGACCCAAAATCAGAATCCTATATTATGCTGTAGGCTCATCTTCAGTCAAAAGTGCTGGACATTTTACCACAACTAATTAGACAATCTAATCCAAATAACATAGTGTCTGATTTCGTTGTGCCTGGGAACATTCAAAATTTGGCCGAAAGCAACTAGGCTAAGTCTAAACATGGAAGTCCAAAGGAAAAAAGCTATCACATAGCAAAGACCCTGAGGGTACAGAAACACCTACACCCAGAAAACAACTTAAGAAAGGGGGAAATCTGTGCCTGTAAATAATCTTTGCTTTCAGTGAAACTACTGATATGATTGTGAATAAAATGTGATTTAGGCACGGTGGTGTATTGAGGCCTGTATTTCTTGCTTCATTATGAGGTGGTTTTAACTACCCTGCACTCAACGGACTCGTTGAGGAGCTTCAGTCACCTCCTGAAATCCTATGCAACCTCTTTTTAGATCTGATCACACTTTGGACTTTTTTAATCATGTGGCAAAAGCAATCCACATTTACATAGTTCTGGAACTGTATCGATGCAGCACATTATATTTGTGTTTGCCCCTAGAATCATGCCAGCTCTGTACAGAGCATAGTAATCAGTTTGGTACTGCTAGGTACCAGTTTGATACTACTAGGTACCAGTTAGGAATCTCAGTACAACACATAGGATTCACTTTAAACTATCACCTTGGTAGCTGTCCTTATCCAGCTATACCACTAATGCATTTAAGGAACAAGAAGTCCTACAGGGAATGCATGAGCAACTATGGCAGGAAGTTGTTAGCTGCTGGGCTCACGACTCAGAAATCTGCTTTCCATTTACACCTGCTCCAGCCAGAGTCTGTAGAGCAGAAACAAACCTTTGATTAAGGTTGGGAGGTATAATAGTAGGTGTGATTGTAGAATACAGGAAAACATTTGTGGGTTATGTCCTTTCTCAGACACTATTTAAGAAGCAACCATGAATACTGGATTTTATTTATTTTTTTTTTTTAAAATCAACAGGCATGCATGGTACAAAACGTCAAATTTAGTGAGAAAGATACCTGTAGAAAAATTGATGTTATAGACTGATATATTTACTATCTATACTTCTACCTAATAAACACATTTAATACATAAAACTAGGTTATAAACCTACAATATAAACCTATGTGCAATATATATTTATAATAACTAGAGAAACAATATTGTACAATTTTGTTTTCCATTTACTAGTTTTAGACTTGGAACAAAGTTTTTATCTAAATAAAAAAAAAAAAATCAAGTGAAAATAAAAGAATCTTTCATCAGAGAAAGTACTGTATTCCGCAATTAAAGGTCCTGTTTTGCAACTGATATGAGTAAGAACAAAACTTGAGTACTAAATACAGATAATTTTCAAACCACGCCTTTATTTTTTCATGGATAACATAGCACCTTCAATGAATGCACGAGAAGAGAGGGATATAAAAAACTAGGAAAACTGAAGCTAAGACCATCTTCTATGCATAATTAATTCCATTTGTAACATGTCCAAATAACAGCAGTTTATTTCAAAGGTATAAAACTGATATTGACCTACACCCTTTCAGAAAACAGCAGAGGCCTCAATAAAAAGACTCGGACTGCACAAATTAATTAAAATTAAAAGGCCAAATTTGGGGCCAAACAGGTGCTGGAAATGCTCCACTAATTTGGACTCATCTGATAAAAAGAGAAGATGACAACAAACCCCCAGATCCTCAATAAATGATCTAACTCCACCATTTACATAAACAGATAGTTCAGGTTCTATGTCAATATTCAGGTAATTTCAAAGCCTTTTTTCAGCCACTGATTACTCCACTGAAAAGGTAAGGCACCTACACACCTGAGCATGAACCCACATGTTCCATAAGAGTATATTCAGAATTTTAAATGCAGCATTTATGACGCTGATCTGAGAACACTTATTTCAAAACACATCTAGAAGAATGAAAAGAAAAATTATGCAAACGAATGTGTTGCTTTTTTAAATCGCCGCTAAGGGTAATTATTTGTTATGATAAATTCTTTTGATAAAATCTTACCACAGGATTTGTCTGTTAAAAGATATGTTTTACCAAACATACTTATTCAGATTTTCCATGGTAAATCTTAAAAATCAACCCTCCATTTCCTCCTCATACTTATTTCAAAGAGAATTTACTTATCTACTACATTATTTTCTTTAAATTATGCGTAAAATCTACTACAAGAATTGAATAATAAATCTATATTCCCTGTTTTTTCTTCAATCTTTCCAGTGTTTAAAACATTGTTCCATCCCATAAATATCATAAAAGTATATACACATGCGCACACAGCACTTTTCTATGTTTTGAGTATCAAATCAGTAGCTGCCAAGTAAAAAGGAAAGCATTCTGGATTAAAAAAACCTCTGCACAAGCTACTGAGACTACCCTCAAGAAAGTATTAGGCATGTGATGCATATTAGTCTCCTCTTTGGTGCCTATATGATTATTTGCACCAGTGCTAATGTGCATCTATTGCCTACTTCAGCACAGAAAAACCTCACCCAAGGATAACAGTATTTTCCTCATGCCAGGCTCCAGAATCTGAAAGTGGTATTGATCACTAAATCCCTATATGGTTAGTTCACACACGTCAGCATCAGATGAAGTTTAGCACAATTCAGGACTCCCTATGTGTTACATGTTTTGCTTTGGAGCTGACAGTATCTCATTTGTCCCTTTCTCCTCCCCTTTCTTTCTCTTGTTCAACAAAGACTTAGACAATTTCAAGTCTCAAAGATCTCAGGAAACTGCAACTTAATGAGAAAACACTATAGCCAGCTGAGTTTCAAATGACTTCCTTATTCTTCCTACTTGGATTTTTTTTTCTTTCCTCCTCTCCTTGCCCGGTACCAAAATCGCATGCAACAGTTTTATTACTTGTCTCAGAAAATAATCTGGGAAGGTGCATACTTCCCAGCTGCTTTATTAACCTAGGCCACATGAAATAAGGCATTTCAGGGTATCTCAAGGATCAAGCCATGGCCTGAATGTACCTAAGCTTTTCCTTAATTAAGTTTCATTAGGTTTTTCAAAAGTTGCATGATTCTCCAATATTCTGATCCAATAAATTTGCTGTACTGAATCAATTTGGATGTCCTTAGGCTCTTTTTTTAAACAGGTACTACTTCATTTTCTCACCTGTAGCTCTACATGTATAGACAAACCAACTTAGACTCTGGAGGATGGGGAAGAAAAAGGACAGAAATTTCAAGAGGAGAGAGAGAAATGACAAAAAGGGGAAAATTCATCAGGGAGGGGAGGTAATCCTCACATTACCTTTAACACACACTTCCCACATCCATGCCCACTCTTCCATTCTTACTTTTTCTTGAAATTTAAACAGTCATTATCTATAACTGATGAGACTATTTTCTAAGACACAATTACTTTCTGCTTGGCCATGATTTCTTCCACCTTTATAATTTTAACTTCCAATCTCCTTAGCAAGTCCCATTTAATTAGAATATCACACAGATAAAATTTAATGAAATGTTATACATGAACTACAAATCGCTGACAATTCAGGTAACAGTTGTCACCGATGAGATGGATCAATTATAAGACAACTAAATGCCTACAGTTAAGCAACCAGAGCTGCTTACTTTCACTCTACACAAACATCTGAAATGCTACATAAAAACAGACAAGCATTTTAAATATTACAAAACTCCTTCTAACGGAATCCAGTTTGGGCAAATACAATGCCCAAGATCAACGTACTTGTGATACATGCATAATTAAATGAACATGCTAGCATAAGCTGCTACATAGAAATGCACTTGCAAAAAGAATTTCAGTGAGGGTCACCATTCAACATACACAAATATGAAATTTGAAATGCAAGAGAGATTTCAACAGAGGGGCAAAGATGAAGACATTAACACTGCCAGTGAGGAGAGGATGATAGATATGAAAGAGACACACAAACAAATTGAAGTTGGTGGAATTTTTCAGAGACAGAATGAAAACAATGTAAAATTGGAACAGATAATGAGAAGAGTCATGTAGTTCAATCACATGGACTAGGATTTGGTACAGGGCATATTATTTGCAACAGCATTCTGAAGATTGAAACTTCACAAGCTTACTTTCTGGGATTTGATCTGAAGAAGATTTTCAAAAGCACTTAAAAGCAACTCTGCTCTTTCTAAATTAAAAAAACCCCTCACATTATTCTTGAAAACACACTAGCTCTTGAAGCAAGCATTTAACACACACACACACATATTTTATTCTTACAATTTCCATTCAACTCATTTATGTGGGGAATGGGTGAACTGCAAGAATTTTTGGTAGCCTTATCGGAAGATTTAAAAAAATACAGATACTGGGAATAGGAAATCTTATAATGAAAAGCATGATATGCAGCTCAAAACCCTGAAACCAAACTGTTTTCCCTAAACATCTGGCTTTCTTTTGTGGGACTTTATGTCCATAATAATAAATAAGTCAGGTTTAGGAGTGCCAGTTTATTAAGTATTAAAAAATGGCTAAGCCACAGCAGCTGCCTGGATCTCACAGCATGTCCAAATAGACCAAATATTCCCTGTTGTTAACGGTATATTCAAATACAAGTATTACTATTATGGATTGATACTAATAAACACGAAGTTTAATTTTAAATGGGGCTTAAAAATCCATTTCCTTCCCTTACCATTTGCTATTTATTTTTTAGCTACTGAATATTCCTGGACAGTTAGCAAAAATCTTAAACATTTCATCACTTTGCAGTACTGTTGAAGGCTTCGGATGTAACAGTACAATATTTCTGAATTAAAGTTACTTTTCTGGAATCAAGTAAGTAAATACATACCATGTCTGTATATTTTTCTTTTCAAACTTTCATTTTAGTTCATGCCTTCCAGTTTCAACTCACCAATTCCTATCATCTGCACTGAGGCTGAGGGACAGTGAAAGAACAGGCATTTAATGTCACCACTCCTACTTCTTACTCTCTCGAATAGACTTTTCACTCCTACAAGCCTATGAAGGTGATTAAAAAGTAAATATTTTTCATCTGGATTTAGTTTATAAAATGTGTGAACTCCATTTCTGAAACTAGGCAATATTCACAACCAACTAATTAGGATTTTTGACCCTTTGGGTAGTCATTTGGATTAGGCCACTACGAATTTTATTGCTTTAAAGGAAATCTCTGGGTAACAGAAGAACAATTGAATTGTCAATAAAACTTGCTTTAGAGAATCATTGCATATCAGGTGCAGCATGGAGAAGGAAACGAAGTTAACTACAGAGCTGTAGAGCTATGAGTGCTCTTGGTTAACAGCCAACAGCTGTAGACAGCTCCCACAGTCTATTTATCAGGTCGGTTAGGTCTTGTAATTTAGAGTCCATTACAGTGACTGTATTGTAAAAACTAACTTTGTTTCCAGTTGCTTGGACATGAAGTAAGGAAGTCATGGAAGAGAAAGCTCTTCAAGAAGAGCCGCATATGACCACCATAATGACTGAGAGAGGATGAGGTCTGTTGAATGCACATGACATATAAAAAGACATACAAATATGAAAGCATCTCTACTTTTGCAAAATATGCAAATCTCATCAAATATTCCAGTGTCACTGACTAGCCCTTCTCAAAATTAGAAACAAGATCAGACAAAGGTGGGGCTAATTTCGGAGACCTAAACAACCTGTTGAAAAGATGCCTTCTGCCCACGATAAGACTGAATCCAACCCAATATGATGACTTTGAGCAGCAAGCTGCAGTATGCATTCTAGTATTTGGCATGTGAATGGGATTTTTTTGCCTAACATTTTTGCTGCAATATTAAGGATGACAATTAAAATAATTCAAGCCAAAAAGAAAGAAGTTTTCTTTTAAAAATTATTTTAATCATCTGGAATTTTTGGAAAAGAATTCTATAATCCAAAACACAGCCTGCATCAAAACTGAGTAAACTAAACGGAATTTTTCTTTTCCTCCAAGAGACACTGCCAAAACTGCTTTTCAGATTTTGAGCTGAATTTGTTGTGATTTATTACTAGAAAATCAAAGTTAGGAGCATAACAAATACATACTAAGCTATTTGTAACTAGCAATGGGTGCAAATGATCCTTGAAATTATCCAATGGATTTCACAGCATCACAGAAGAGATTGATCTGAACTAGTTTAACGTGTTTCTATTCTATTGAATGCTATCAAAAGCAATAAATTTTGAAAATTGCCATTTTGCAAGTTTTGGTTTCCTCTATAATGAATTTCAATAAGCCAAAGTTTCCTATAGCATTCCACATATCATTTTAAAAAGCACAAGAAATAGCGATTTGTTATCCAGAACTAGTAAATCTAGAGTATTAGTCAGAATCAGATTGTATAAGAAAGAATCACCTAAATAATTATAAGCAATTACCTGAGTTAAGACACTATTTTTCAAGCTCTGTGTAGTTTAGTTGATATATGCTCTGCAAGGCGCTATTTCAGTAAAGGAATTTGATGCTCCCTGAAGCACTTGCAGCTACTTACCTCAACCCTCCTCACCAGAAATGCCCACCTTCTCCAGACCTGCCTACGATCTGCTTCCTTAACCTATTCCAGACAAAACAAGTGAGGTTAAGATAAGAATTTAAATGGTAAGTTTTTGCTAGCAAGGTCATTTTGTCTGAAGCAGCTTAGACAGCATTCAGCAATTAGCTCCGCTCACAAGTCTAAGTTGTTGCGAATCTCTGACAGGGAAAAAAACAGGGGGAAGAGGGAAAGGAAAATTATGTGTGTCTGTGGAATGGTTACAGATTATTTCTTTTACTGACAAGCAGAATATGAAAGACTGGATGTCTGTGACCTAAAGCATTAGACAATTGCACTTGTGAATTCTTATAATGCATGTTTCAGGGAATAGAAATCTTTGGGAATGAAAGCCTGTCTGGATTGGTTAAGTCATCAGATGCAAAATGTTAGAATTGCTGGTCTTGTTTCCCTGTTTAATCTCTTGTTGAGGGAGTCCCCAAGGTGCTCTTTAATTGTGTTTATACAGCAAAGCAATGATATATCACATGTGGCAGTACAAAAATATTTTCATGCTGATTATATAGGTTTGTATAAATCTGATTAAGGTACTTCTCCTGTTTTAACTTTACAGCTGGCTTTTCAAATTTACATGTGAACTTATAACTGAACACTTGCAAAATCTACATTCACATAATTAAAAAATATTAGCAAAAAAATACGTTTGGTTTGGTTTCATTTTAATTGCATTTCTTTTACATTATTATATTAAAATAAAACTTCATTCAAGTGTCTACTGTGCATTTATTGCATGTACCTTCACAAACAAAAGCAAGCCTGTTCCCCTGGTGATCACCCATTCAGCTGGCAGAGTACCTAAGATTAACTGCAAGCCTGTGCAGAGACCTAATTCTACATACCTCTTAAGAAAAGCAGATTGCAATTGTTTTGTATTTTACTCACCTGTTGTTACAATGCTGCACATTTTCCAAGCACAAGTGATATGAATAGTATCAGTTATAGTCTTTAATTATAGCAGATTAAATTCTCAGAGTAGTTACGGTTTCATGTGTAAACTACCATATGAAGAAAACTCTCTTTTCTTTTGTAAAGGCTGACAGATGTTAAGGTTTTGGGGTTGGTTTTTTTTTTTGTTTGGTTTCTTAATATTTGTATAATTCAGCACTGTTCAGAGGAGTCCTGGGTGTGGCCAAGAAAAACCCTCTAATGGTTTCCATTGCAAATGAAAGGCGAATGTTTCAGATTGCAATCTAAAGAATTCACATTATTTTACAAATATTTTTGGAAGGAACACCAATTAAAATTTGTTTTGTAATGCTGGAGTAGGATGAGCTACATTTGAAGCTGCAAACCAAGAGGAGAAAAATATCAGTTCCCCATAAATACTTGAGCCATTATTTATGTTGCAGCACTGCCGTGTGAAAAATGAGAGGATAACAACCAAATTGCAGCCCCCCAGTAGAACTAGTCTGAAGAAAGAAAATCCATTGGGTTTAACTCTTATAAACAGACTCCATACATGGCAATACAAACACCGATTTTTACAAGCAAGGAAAAAGCATCTCAAGCCTCAAAAGTGGAAGCAATCATATGTTCCTAAAAACATCTCAGGTCTTGTTTGTGAAGTTGCAGCTAACAGAACCCTGTAAAATCTTGTTTATATCTATTTTACACACAAATATACTCACTCTTATATACAAACTGTATGTATAAATGTTTATAGATACCGTAATACTATACACTACACAAGTAGACTGTGACTTCAGTTCAGCAGTGTTAAGTATTTGCTTAATCTATTCTGAATTTGGGTAATAATTATAATCACACTAGATTTTATATTGTTTAGCATGTATAACAGCTTTGCTGAATAGAAGTATTCTCAAGATACAGTTGTATAGCAGACAAGGTATGTAAGCAAGTGAAAGTTACTCAGGCATGTTCCTATATACTTTGCTGACTTAGGGATCATGTATGTGGCAAGAGTTGGGCCTTCAATAAACTACAGATTTTTTTTACTTTTAAAACATATTATTTTAAGTTAAATTTATGGACACCAAACAAGCCAACATGAAACATTTCTGTTCAAATGATCCCATGCTCCCTGTGCAGAGACCTCCAAAAACTGCAATCAGTATTATGCACCACACGTGATAGACACAACAGTAGAAAGCCATCAACAGTTAATCCTAATTGGCTTGCATTGGTTTCTGCCACTGCCAACACACATTTGAAGTCAGATGTGCTCATTTGCATGTATACCCTGTGCCTACGCTACTTTCATACTGCGACAGAACATATCAGTCTTTGCACGCTATTTCCAAAAGCAGTTTAATAAAAGCAAATGAGCCAGTGACTCTTTTTTAAAAGAAACAGCACTCGGCGCCCAAATTCCATTACATTTCCAAAGAATTTAAGAGCTCAACTCCCTTAAGGTCTTTAATGTAAGTTAGCTACATACCATTTATCAAAACAGTAACTATTTGATCCCCACTTGTGTAAAAAAAGATGGGCGCCAAGAGGCAGCTTCGGCATCTTAAAGTCAGTGATTCACATATATCAATTTAACCTTATATATGGTGCCTCCACAGTCATTACCTAATAACTACTTTATTGCTTCCTGACAGGGGCCTCCTCCACTGTACCACAGTCATTAAATAATACACTCGGGCTCCCACACCTCTTCCACATCACGGGTCTATCACTGGATCACTAACCAAGCAGTTGTCATCCTAAGCTGATAAGAGTTCAGAAAAAAGCTGAAGACTAGACCAGGTATGATTTATCTTTTCAAGAGAACTCAGGAGAATTTTCGTAAGGGTGCTATCAAATCACTTGGGTGTACCCAAAACAATTTTTTTTATATACTTCATAACTGTAAAAATAGTCTTAACACTGTACGCTGTCTTTGAGGGAAGGAGATATTTGAAAAGTGGATGCTCACATGTTTTTCAGGATATCTTCCTATTGTGCCTAGGCATGGCTCTTCAATGCCACGTAGGCAATTTTTCATTCTTCAGGTCAGCAATTCTTCTTACACTCTGTAGGAAAAGCCACTGCCATTCTTATCACTCAAACAGTAATAGCACGTAACGGTTAACACAAAAGCAAAGAACGCAAATATACAAGGCAACTACTCCCTCAGTATAGATCAGCAAGAAAGAAACTAACAGCAGAACCTAGAGGTTGACCTCATGTTGTTTTGTAACATAAGCACTTTCCACCCAAAGGGCAAAAGTCAAGGAGGGTTTGATTGTGGAGTCAAAATAGTCCTACCACTCTGTTATTTTAGCCTCCCTTTCTTCCTCCTGATTATTCCACTCAACATAACCTACAGCATTTAGTGATAAACCTGCTGGCACACAATTTATAGAGAAACAACACTTGACTCTCTCTCTCAGCTACTTATCTTTTTAAGCATTCAAAAGAAAAAAACCTACTACGTATTGTGACTCCTTGGTGTCTAGCCTTCCCGCCCTGCTTGTTTTTTTGTATGCGCATGGGACACGAAGGCTTTAAGCAGAGCAATAGAGAGCAGTTCACTTTCCCAAAAGGGCATAACAGATGCTTTTTCACAGAACCGAAGACAGCTTGTAATGCATGGTTGACCGTGAAAAGTAACTGCGAAGGGATGGTAAGATCAAGTATCTTTGCCTATATTGAAGAACCCAAAGCCATTAAGTTTATGCCACTAATTAAGAATTAGTACGTACTTGCATGTGGTTCAAACAAAACAAAGATTATTCCATTATAAGAATAATTTAAGTCAATAACAACAGCTTATTTTCATAATTAGACAAGTATAAGAACAGCAAAGGGGAAGCAAAAAAATTACTAAGTAAGGGAATGACTTTCCTATTCTCATGAATCTGGGAAACACCAGTGACTGATGTGTGGAAAAAATCATGCAGGATGAAAAAGGTATTTTGTAATTACTTTGTCAATCCACGGTAGAGTTTATTTTTCCAAAGGAACACCTCTAATATCGCTATATGATTATCTTACACATCGTATTATTAAATGGCATAATTATTCCAATTTTATAATTAGACAAATTAATGTACAGAAAATAACACTCAAAAAATTGTAAACAGCACCCCAGCACTAATTCAACTAATCAAATATTTCCAACTCAAATTTTTAAAATATCAAACTGTTATTCCACCACTGATACAACCACTGATCAAAAATAAGACACTTTTCCCTCAAAATTTAATTTGTAGACCAATGCTGACCACCTTCTCAGATTGGAGACATAGCTTTTTATGGAGTCACAGAAAGGTCATATTCGGTGCTGTATTTGGGCTTCTCTTTTTGTGTCCAATAACATGACCAAGAAAGAGCTGAAGGACCTCCAAGAAGGTGTGAAGGAGCAAGTGAATACTGGATCGCAAAAAAATTAATACCTGTTGTGGCCTGCATTCTGGAAAGATAGTGGGCAGAGAAATTGGTCTCATACATCTCAGCCAAAAGCAAGTATCTTCAAATCACAAGTGATGTGCACAGAAAAACAACACTTACTAATGCACAGAGAATTCTAATTTAAACCAGAGAAAGCAGGGAAATAGTGATTTTGCATAAAGAAACAAACCCAGAAAAGAGTAATTTGAAATTTCATCAAAATTTTAGAAATTTCAAAATGTTCTCTATATTTTTTAATTTGGTGTAGCTTGGGCAAGAAAAGACGAAAAAAGGCTTTGCTCCGTATATTACAACCCTGCTCCTCTTATAGGTATCCTTGCATCTTTCTCACCTGTATCTGCTTATTTTCTAGACAAAATAATAAATTTTTTTCAATCACCTACCATAAAACAATAAAAGAGGCTACAGGAAAAAAAAAAATCTGGATTTAGACATTTTCAAAATATCTAAGACAGAAAAATATCAATAAGAAATAATAATATCAGCTAATTCCAACTGTGGGTTCTGCATGCCTATACGTGGATGACACATGAGCCCATAAGAACCTAACCTGATTTTTGTGTAACAGGCTGAGTTTGCAGAACTGAAAATTACAAAATCAGTGGTTTGCTTTTTTAATAATAGGAAAATGGATCATGTTTGATTTAGAAACTTTCATCAAAATACTCCTAGAAGCTACAAATAATATTACTATTTTATTCTACAATACAGAAAACTGTCTTTAAGGAAACACTTTTTATTTTTTAAAATTTAAACTAGCTTTTAATCAGTAACTCCCAAGTGGTTTCAAGACCCAACTTGTTCACAATTTATGGTCAACATATGGTGACTATTGAAGTTGACCATAAAAAAAAAAAAAAAATCAAATTAAGTGTACTTGAGAAAGATGTTGGCCTTCTGAGAGAACATAACTGAGCACTTTCTGCAAAGGTTTCTGCAACACAGATCTCCTATCTGCTTTTCATAGCTTTCTAACGCAGATTAAAGGACAATATGAAATAAGGATAATGCTATCCTAAAAACAACTGTACAGAAAGTGCACCTACAGACAGTGGCAATAACTTGACTTGGCTCTTACATCAATAGGAGTGAGTATTCTTGTGTGCTGACCATATGCAGGCTGCATAACAGTGTTAGAACTATGAAGAAACAGCCAAGGGACTCATTTATATCTGTTTTTGCAGATGAGACAATTTAATATGAGGATCCTTGGGGTGCATGGCTGTAAATCTTTGACTGAAAATTACAGATGGAGACAGAAAGCAATGGAATTATTGCAATACTTTGAGCCTAACAATGAACATCTCTGAGCTCCTACAGCATCAGTACAGGGTGCCAAAGACATAAATCACTAGCCTGAATGAAAATGAAAAAGAAAATGTTTTATTTGTGTAAAAACACGAGAAAGGATGACTTAATTAGAGAACAAAACCTGCACTATATCCAGTTGATTTATAAGGTTTTTTTATCTATGAGACAACAGTATTTTGCATTATATTCCTCTGCAATAAAGGGCATGAGTTATCCTTCACTACCACAGCGAGCACAATAATACATCAAAGGGTTTAGGAAAGGTACATTTGATGATATCCCTTACACAGTCCATAAAGTAAAACAACGCTTATTGCCATTTCACTAATCCCAACCATCCTGCCTCCGTAAGTATCTCAAAAGGTAGGCAGGCTCACCACTATCTTAGCACACACTTACCAGAAAGAGACTGCCATGAGTCTCCTACTGCTAAGACAAAAACATTTTTCGATATTATGTAGAATATTTTACAGAGTTTATGGTACTAATTAATAAACTATGAATTAATACATTTATACAAGGCAACCATACAGAACAGAAATCTAGGGGTGTCTGTTCAGTTCAGTCCTGCCCACAAGCCTTCTCAATGATCTGGAGAAGTCTTTAAAAAATCTCCCTGCCTGTGGTCTGTGTTTTCCTGAGGTGGGAGATCATGAGAGCGCAGGATGTCTTCAAGACCCAAAACTTAATATTCCTATTTCTCTGAGTTCAGGCTATCCACGTACCTTGCCCACCCAGCAGCAACAAGGTCAAGCTCCTTCCACCCCTCCTTCCTTATCAGCACCAGTCTCATGACATTTTAAGGGCAGGTGAGATCAATAAGCCCTTGGGCCAGGTAGCATGCCTAGCTTTCCATATTGCAGGTGAGTGAGTCTAGGATATCCTCAGAGTTTTCTCTGTGGGGTTGTGACTGCATTACACTGGAATCAACACTAAAGGTGATCAACACCTAAGCTCAACAGATGGCAAATCTGGCCTTCCTGTGCACAGCAGGTGCGGACAGAGCTTCTGTATTACCATTCTCCAGTGGGGAAAACAAAATTTTCAGGTCCCTAATGTGTGAGGCTTAAAGGCAAGGGTCAAACATCTATCTGGTAGCATTATACCACTCTACATTACACCAGTAAGCCTCAGTTCCACCTACGTTCCTGCGCCACGATCTGTGGAATAAACCTTCAGAAACATCTAAACATAAAACACAAGGTGCAGATGTGTTAGGTGGAATTTAGGTTACCTATATTTGGTGTTGGTCCCCCAAAAGAGACTTAAGTAATTAAGCTTCTATTGAGGTGACGGAGTCAAGTTTCTCCATAGTGTAATCAAGAAAACTTTACGTAATAAACAGAAGCCTGTAGTAACAGCTAGTACTATTACCTACTAGGATTTAGGCAGCATATGTAATTGAGTAAGGCACAACATGTGCATGTAACTTCGCCAATACCAGCCTAGAGGATACATCACTTTTGAAGAAGCAGGAGACAGGAATCAGTTCCTTTTTTAGACTGAATCAAAAACATGCTGTGCTCCTCTCAGAATACTAAACTGCCAGGCTGCTGGCAATTTTCATCTCTGAACCACCCCCTCCAGGACATGTTAGACATTTTACAGCTTCTAAAAGAAAATCTTCCCAGAAGTATTATCAGAACACAGCTTTTACCACACCCCCACCAATGAAGTAGTGATTCAGCTGCAGAATAGTAAGGCTTAAAGCATGGTGAAAACACTGCTTTGCATGCACACTAACACTGTCTCCTTGTACTCCATTGTCTTCTCTATTTCCAATTCCTCCCTCCTTTTTTGTCCTCTGACTGAAAGCTCAGGCACAGGCTGCCGTGCTGCTCTCCGTTTATACAGCACCTACTATAACAGGGTCACAGCCTGTGAAATGAATTCCAGTACACTGCAACACTATAAACAACCACCACCAACAGGCCTGTCAGAGCAAATTAACTAAGTATATTTCGGTGATGCATGGTTCCCAATTGCTTCTTAAGCAGTTTCTCTTACTGATTTATGAAATCCAGTTTTCCACAATGAATTAGATGGCTGTTAGTGCAAATTATTGAAATTCTGCTTGACTTATGCAAAACACTTCATGGGCAGATCCTCTGCTGGTGCAAACTAAGAGCTTCAACAGAACAATAAAACAACTTATACCGCCATCTGCCCCTTTATCCACATTGACCTCAGCCCTCCTCATAAACACTCCAGTTGCAAGGGTATGACTCAATCCACATTTGTACCTGAACTCTCAGTCCTGTGGAAAAAAACTATCTATTAGGGTTGGATGCAGGTACGCTTAGCGAACTTCTCTATTGTACCTTGGCACAGTACATACCTGTAGGTGGTCCTAGTTGGATGGGAGGGTGGAGCTGGGACAGAGAAGGTTACAACTTCATCTCCACTCCTCTGCTATTGGCAAAGCCGTCCTTATGTTTCAACCATGAGACAGAAATGGATGGAGTATACAGGACCTCACTAGCATTTAGAAGATTTTTCCCAGCAGTAGCTGGTTGCTACAGCTTGGTCTAGACACAAAGAATTTAAGAAGTTTCCTTGTAACCCCCATGGGAAATGGCCAACTGTGAAAACTGCTGGAATTTCCTGATAACCACAGCGTCCTGCCCTGTATTTTAGAATAAACAATGTTGAAAGCAATAGTGCGCCAGAAGTAGACTTTACCAGTTCGCTGCAGCAACAGGGAACTTCCACCTACTTTTCACTTTTCCTCATTATGAGAACTGATATGTGTACCATGAGCTGTTCCTGACACCCTCATACATTCCCACAGTTACACAAGTGAGTACATATAGAAGAACAGAGAATATACAGCAAAGCAGGATTATTTCAAAAGCTTATAGCCATTCTTATTGTTTCTTTCATTACACATCCTTATGACAAATACTATAATCAATACTCTCTTCAGCCTATTTTTATAGAGTTACTACACTAAAGTAAGAGTTCATGTACTGTATAAAATCATGCATGAGGAAAAATAATATTTAAAGTATACACCTCTTTTAGCCCGCCTTTACATTAAACTACAGGCAATCATAAAACTGGCTTTACGACTTTTCTTTTTAAATCAGCATAGACTCTGGATTCTACTGCCAGGAAGACCAAGAGAAACGATAACCTCAAATACACACACTTCATACCTGTACACTTTTTGCAATAATAATAATAATAATTATTATTATTATTATTATTACTCATATATTTAACAAATCAGAACTAAGAAATGTATACTACATTATTTTTATCTATATCCCCACCACTACCTTTATGGAAGTCTGAAAGGAAACCTTTAAATATCTGGTGAAAATTATTTTTACGCAAGGAATAAGATGTCAGGCCATGAACTCAAAAAAAAAATTCATGCCACCTACCCAACAATATGCTTGAACTTCTTAATAAGCAAAACCCACAGAATTTCAGAAGGGTTTGGTTTCCACATACGATTCTAGAGATAAGTGATCAGTTCAAGTAGCTGCATGTTTAGCCATCATCCGACTGAACGTGGTAACATGAGCGTTAGCTATGGTGACACGCCATTACGCATTGTCTGTTCTTCCTATCTGATGTATTCAGAATTTGTCAAAACTTCAGGACTCCAGGAAAATCCTGCATATCCATCAGCCAAGCTTGATTAGCCTGCAAAAACAAATGGTGGGGGAGTGGCAGCTACCAAAGACAAGTTCAAAGGCAGGTCAGAAAGTAACAAGCTCCATATGAAGAAGGATCAGTTGGCTTAAGCTGCTTGCTGTATCATCAAGCAACATGGTAATGTCCCTTTTTCATTAGGACTACATCCAACTCCTCCATTACCTTTTTCCAAACTAAACTTCAAGAGCCAACTAAAAATATCAAGCTGCAGACCCACAGCAAGTGAAGGGGTGACAGTAGCATCAAATGGACACAAATGCTCACAAACATCACCAACTGCTTCTGGGGGATGAGGGTTGCAGGCCACCAGCTACACCTGGTCACGATGGCCAAAGACAAAGAGATGAACAGAGTTGGAAAATGCCCGTAAAGTATCTTGGTATGGCCTTGTTGGGAAAGGCATAATAGAAGATGGAAATTTAATGGCTAACAGATGCCAAGAATAAGAGAGAACAGATATAATCAAACCAGAATCACAATTCTGATCACTTTTAGTTGGACTAAGCCAGGCAGCTCATCTCAAATTACGTTACACTACCATGGCACTTCTGTGAAGTCCGAATCCAGCCCCTGGTGTCTGAGTAATAGTGCCAGACACATCGAGTCGCTCGTGCCTTCTGTCAGCCCATTAAAACGGGCTACAGGTCTCAGACCTGGCCCAGGAGGAGAAGTTTTATTTGACCGCCCGAGCCAGCAAAGGTGGCAGGCAGTGAGTGTGCACTGATGTGCCTGCCACAGGGAGAAGTTGAGTCACTGTTCACCGTGCCAGCTGGATTCAAACACAAGTTTAATAAACTGGTTCACTGCAGTGATCATGCCTGGTTGCTGCTGGCACAAAATGCTTTCATCTCTAAATGTCACAGGCAGGTTAGTGCAGCTTTGGGTTTTTTTTCAGTAGGTGAATAGAAATGTGGAAATTCCAGCTACAAAACCCCAGAATGAAAGAGAACAGAAAAAAATTAATCTACTGTTGATGTTTGTGGCCGGCATAAACCGGCTCCGCAATTCTAGCTCCACATTAGAAAAGGGAAGCAACAAGAATAAGCCTGTCCTCTGTGGTCAGTTATAATTGCTGAAATCTTGGAATTATTTTCAGTGCAAGGTCATTCTGCAAATGTTTTCTTGGAATGGGTCAGGGAAATATCAGGCAAGGAAGTAACTTCTTGTCAGACAACCTGAAGAAACATGTCCAGACAAGTGAGATGTAACAACTCATTGCTTGCCAGGAAAGTTGCATGTAAATGCCACTAAAATCCTGAAGAAATACATAATCTGTACTGCCTCTTCATTTGCTAAGTTCCTTCCCTGGTTGAGGTTGGTCAATGTCGAACTATATTGCACTTCAGGAAAAGAACTGATCTCTAGATGGGTATAAACACTATTTAAGACCTTGTTCAGAGCTTTTTAACCAGATCGCAATGTGATATTGGTAAACTTTCATCTTCTCATATCACAAATAGGAACAGCAAGGTCAGCAGCAAGATTTTCAGGAATAATCTTTGAATCTTAGTGCCCTACATGATTGTAAAATATGCTTAGCCCTCACTGCTCCCAAAGCTTCCAAAAAGCAAGTTAAAGTCATCTCAAAAAGTTTGGCACCCCCAAATGTTGGCACCCAGTAGCAGAGGGACTTTTATAAAATTTTGCTTTATCTGTTTTGCTGTGTCACAAAAAAAAAAGGCCAATGATAAAGAAAATGAAGGTGAAAGATTATTTTTCATTCCTCAGCCATCACGTTGCACATGTCTGCTGACTGTTGAACTTGTTTTACTTGCAAGGACAGCAGGGAACAACAACAGTTCTCCAACAGAAAGGGAAATAGAAGAGTTACAGAATCACACATAACCCTCCCCAACATCCTTTTAACAATCAAAGGAAAAAAGATAACCATATTTCCATTGTGGATAATGAAATTTGAGATTCAGGTCATCTTCTTGCCTGCTTGTTGGCAGAATTAAGTTAAGGAGCAAGTCCCAATTTCCCACTTCAAACGTTTATGCCATATTCAAAGACGATTTATACTTCACTTATCCTCTTCCATCAAAGAAACAGTACAGATACAAAACAGGCTTTTAGAAATGTGAAGATCATAAATTTGATCATATTTAAAAGGAAAGAACATTTGTGTATTTTTATACACTTTTCCAGCATCTAAATAGGGAAAATGACTTGCTTTCCTCCTGTTCATTCTGGATACAGGTCAGATGTGTCTCTCAACCAATTTGCCTCACCCATGGCCTCACTAAGGATTGCCAAGCCTTCACAAGGCTGTTTCTAAGCTTTTAATATTGCCAAGAGAGCAAAACTGCTTCAATATAAGTTGGGGAGACACTGAGGAACTTGTGTATTATAATATTTGAGTTCTATCTGGAGCTGAGATTCAATAAAGTCTTGTTTCTTTGTGATAAAAGCTATTTCCTTAGAAATATAACAGAAGTATAACTTTACATGACAGCCAACAAGTGTAACAAGATAGACAGTTAGGACATTCAGTGTCATTGCCAGACTAGACAGGCATGCAAAATACTATGCTCCATCTCACAAGGCTCATCATATAAAACCATAAAGAAAACAAAACAGGACTGAGTCAGCATTTTCTGCCAGGAAAAATATTATACGGCTTACCAGCTACTGAGGACAGGAGACTGTGAATTCAAAGAAAAAGTAAAAATTATGTGATTCAGGATCTAAATGTCACCTCAAAAAGAACTGGAGTGGGATGGAGTCAAGTGGTTCAGCCAGCCCACGGCAGGATGCATTAGAACAGGATTACTGGGGATGACTTCTGCCAGTTCTGTACCTCAGAGTAGGAAATACAAGCATGTTTATGTGCCTGCCTCAGTGCCTTCTTGGACAGCACATCAGATCTTTTAGTGACCTCCTAATTTCTCTTCCCTAAACCCATTTGCACATCAAAACTTTAGACTGCGGTTTCTTTTGTTAATATTATAATAACCCATGTTAAATCGATGATGTTGCTTTATATAAATGGTTTAGTCTAAATTGATGGCAGTAAATTTTTACCTCACTAGACAGTGTGGGGATATGGGTGCTGTATTTTAATCAAACAGACCAACTGCAATCACAGCTCAGAGACAGATGCACAAATTTTGGCTTGAACCAAACACGATGAACAGAAACACGATGAAAAACCTCAAGCCCAACATTCTTTTTAATTATTTGCACAATAAAAATGCACTAATATAATTTCTCTTGTAGAAGCTATGAATTTTTCCCCACTCTACAGATTATGTGAGGTCTGACCTTCATATTAGGTCCAAAATAACCACCTCTCTAACCAAATTCCTTTGGAGTTCCCTGATGAGCGAACACTGGTCCAATGACATAACGGAAGTTGTTTCGGTTAGATACTGGTAGCCTGATACTGATTTCACTTTTCTAGAAACTCTGAAAAGCAGTGTAGCATGTGGCTGGAAATACAGCAGCTTGGGGTGGAACACCAGATTGCATCTCTTCAGCTCTACTGAAGTTTTTAGTGATGATCCAAAGCAGCATTTGGATGTCATGTGTAACATTATATATAAAAAAACATCATAGCTGTCTGTTTACCTCAGAAAAAAGGCAGACACTGAGGTCATTAACTGCCTTCTCTTGATGCTTTAATAATAATCGGCTATATATTCCAATGTAGAAGCTGACTTACACTGGTAGCAGATACTCAATACTAGAGAATGATTCCCACAATAGTAGAGCAAAGTTTTAGAATAAAAATTGGCTGATGAAGCAACAAAAGCAGAGTTAGGCTTTGAAGATTCACGAAGACTGCAGACTGGAAATCTAAAATGTCACAGCTAATTGCAAAGATTTTTAAAACAGGCCCTTGGCCCTTTTTTTTTTTCCATAAGGCCAGAGAAGCTGCATAGGGCAGTATCAAATTATTTTATTCTGAAATATTATCAATCATTCAGGATCTCGCTCTTCCTTTGAACTTGAAGTGAAGATAAATCAGAGCCATCAGCCATCAGCTTTTCAGTGTCAGGGCAGCAATTCAGGTTATACCTGAATTTTCTCCAACATGTCCCTGTAACTAGTAAATTTGACTGCCATTAAGTGTAACACACATAATAAAAATATCATGGTCTAACAAACTAAGCATGAGATTCAAGTTAAGGAAATTCTGTGTTTTAGTCTCTGATTCCTCCTCAAACTTATTCAATTCATGTAATGTGTCTGCTTTAGTTCCTCCCTATGTACATACATCTAATTATCGTTACCTGCATCACAGTGGTATTTTGCTGACCAATGAATCTACGAAATGCTTATGCTCAGATCTGCAGAATGATCATGCAAAAGTCTCTTGTAGATAGGTGCAACGACTACCTCCCCAATCCCTTGCAATCCTAATTTACAAATTTAATTTGCCTCTTGCAAAACACTGTCCAATTTTGGTAAAGACATTCTGCATCAAGGAGTTAGCATCATTCCTGGGACAGGAAATAAGGCAGAGACACAAGCAAATACCTGGCACATCCACATACATTACACAAAATGAATCAGGGTTAGGATTCACCAAGTATTTTTCTTAATAAATCTGGGCGTCATTTCTGTAGCTCAAATAAGACTACAGTTGAAAGAAGGCAGAAACTGATTCAGAGACTCCTCCAAAAAGACTAATACCAATAGAATATAACCTGCTTTGGATACCTGCACAAAGCATCAGAGATATCAAAATGGACTGGCCATCTACAGTTGGCAGATGTCCTTAAACAAAGACAAGTTACACTTTTGGGGGCTCCCCCCCCCAGCTTTTTCTAAACTTCAGAGATGGACCAAATACAACGTTCACTGGATTCTGGGGTGATCAATTTGTGCAACTGGAAGTACTTTTTATCCAAGAATTCAAAAATAAATGGCTGCATGCCCTTTGACCATTCAAAGGGCTCTAAAGGACACAGGAAATGTGCCATTGCCAGTTCAGTAACTTCTGCAACTATCACTCTATTGAAAGCAATTTTGGGAGGCTTAGCTTTAGACTTTCTTCTCCTACATAATCAATGACCTTTCCTTTGTTGCATCTCTCAAACCTTATTCCAGTCAGAAGGTTCAGCATTCAAGCAATACCACTTGAGCGGATGAAAGTACTAAAAAAAGACAGCAAAAATGGGGAAAACATGAATGTGATTTGGATGCCTGGGGTAGTTTTCAAGATCACAGAAAGCCACAATATCAAATTCTTTCTTCCAAAGAGAACGCAACTTCCAACACTTGTTCACTGCTTTAAATGTAGTATTTTCTATCCACCACAGTGACAATTTCCCACTCTGGTAAAATACCGATTTTTAAATTGAAAACCTTTGTAGTAATTAAGGGTTTAAAATGCTAGTATGGAATCTTTACTCTTGACTGATTGTATTATATCCACACAACATATTTTATAGTGTGCAAAACACAGAAGAAAATACCAACATAAAAAAAAATGCTACTTTATTTATCTGCTGTTGATTAAGTCTGACAATTAGCACCATTTCATCCCTGTGGCCCTAATATTTTCAGAGTATTAAACTGAACAAGTTGTGTGACACTTGTCAGTTTATTAGAAAAAAATGACCCATGGATTTCATTATGAAAGAGGAAGGTCATCAAAAGTTATCAAGATTTCATTAAGCCTTCTTGATCAAAAATGTACCCCTCCGACCTTTTCCTGTACTTTGCAAGTTATTCCATACAAAACATTTCTTGCAAATGCTTAGATTTCCTAAAGACTACTGGACTGTTTGTTTTTCCAACTGTAAAGGTAGCAAGCAGCAGTGTTACTGATATACCTACTTGAAATCTGCATGCAATTACATTGCATACAAACAGTAGAATGTTAGTAAATTATTTCTCTTCTGCCCACCAACAAAGTTATTTCCTGCATATCATTAGATAAACCTATTTAGACATATATTTCTGTAAATTATGTTGTAAATTACCTTATTTCCAGTATCCCCATGCTAGCAGCCGAATGAATATGCAGAGAAGATGTTGCAATTCTCTTTAGTGACATGATATTCCACATGATTAATTTCCACTATACCTTCGTTTTTTGTAGTGATGCTTATGCTAGTAATCACTGTTGATGTTATATTCAATATATTTAGCACAACTTTTTGCTAAAACTCTAAGGCAATGAGCAAATACTAAGAAAAGAATGAACAGTTAGAAAATGAAAACAAAACAAACCATGGTCCAGTGAACTCTGGCTTTGCTTTAAACACATTAGCAAATATATACCTCAGCTCCTCATTTCTCCCACATTTCATAAAGCACTATTAACCCCTTCCCTTTGGTTGTGGGTGGGAGCTCAGTGCACCGATAAGATATGTTCAAAACCAGACAGCCTTCAACGAGTTAACTTTTCTTCCACAAAGGTGAAGAGGTTTGCTGACCCAGTGCAAGTCGGCTTGAATAAAATTCAATTCTGCTGTAGTCAACAGGAAAGTAGGAAGGAAAATAGGATTTAACAAACAAAGCATAAAAAGTCCACAGCAGGAAATCATTATTTGGGCAATTGTTCACTTTGTTAAGAGACTGGACTGTATTAATATCTACCAGGGCATACTGCTGTGTTCGTGGTTTCTCTTTAGTGCCACGTCTAGTCTAATTAGTTACAAAGTGGTCGTACAGGCAAGCGAAATCTGCAATTGTGCGAGGTTTCCGAAGAATACAGGATACATGTGTCATTGATGCATAATCTGGCACCAGCTTATTCTGGTTAAAGTTTGAGTGGTTGACTAAAATTAAATCAATACTAAAGGAAGCTCAGAATGCCAATAGAAGTGGTTTACAGAAATAGTTTCACTGACCATTACAGCTGCTATGGATTACGTATGTTAAACGGTTCAGTTCAAGTTAACATTTTTAGTATCGATACACAAAAAACTGCAGCCACAGTATTCTGCCTGCATGTTTGCAGTTAAAAGCACTCTAGGAACACACATAACATTGTTCCAAGTTACTATTTTACATTTATCAATTTCAGTCATGCTTCTCACCACGAGCAGGTTAAATTAAAATACATTAAAATATAACATTAAAGTATATGTGTGTGTATATATATATGACACTGCAGTTAAGAAATAGATTTGTAGACAAAAATCCTGTAAAGCGCTAGGGAAAGCCTGACATTCTATAGTGTTTTACAGATCACAGAGCTTTACTCATACAGTGACCATAACCATTATATTATGAAACATAAAAAGCTATCAATAATAACCAGTGAACAAGGTAACACCAACAATGTTTGTACGGGAAAAGTTCCTTAACTTTCATAAGTATGAGAGCTGTCATAAACCAGTTTCTTTAGTATATTCTGAAGGTTCTGGATACAAAGCAGCACCACAGGCAGAACACTCACCTCACGATCTAGTTATATTTTAGCTCCTCTTCTTCCAAGTAAAGGGAAATATTTCCCTGGCTGCCTGCCTTACTCAAGGTTCTTTGAAGCTACCTTAATAGCTACAATCAGCCTCTGAGAAATGAACTTTTGGTTACAAATTGCAGGTGGTGAGGTAAGAAAAGGCTTGCCATTTAACACAGCCAAACTTTTTATCAGACTCAGACAAAAAGGCAGTAGAGGGATGCCAATTTACATTGGTTGTGAATGCAATTCAATGGTTTGTACTGAAGAAAGATTTTGATTTACTTGTTTTAGGATGGGAGTGTGGCCCTGCCAAACACTATTTCCCAATACTGCAGAGACTTAAATGAGATACATGCTGAATGTATCATTCTGATCCATTCATTTATCATCTTTTATGGAATTTGAGGATTTATTAGGGCCACTTTCTTTTAACTATTAACATTTTATCCAGTTCACAGGGCATCAGCTACTCAGAAGAAAACTGGAAAAGGTCAATACGCACAGCCAGCTATTGCAAAATGCATCCCATGCATTGCATTTCACTCCTGACCCAATAACTCCCCCTTCCCAGCCTTGATATTTCATAAAACGTGGGTATTTTTTATATCCGACACTTGGAAGGACTATCATTTGCTGGCTTTCACAGTACTATGCTTGGAGCACTTTTCAAGGTGTGGGATCAAACCCAGTATCTGGCAACATTTCTAATCCCCTCTAGACACGTCTTGTGCTGAAATGTAGACAACTGGTGCAAGGCTCCTTGTAGCAGTTAAGGCCCACAGAAAACCAGTTTGGGAATAAGCTCATGAGAGACCTGTGTAGGTTACCTGTGCCTCCTCTGCTTTTCATCTCTCAGCTAGCCTTACAGTTGAAAAGTCTCAACGAAAGCAGCCTTGGGCTTTAGATTTACACAGAACCAGTGGCCCCATTTGCCTCCATAACTAACATGGAGGAGACGCACTGGTACTCGTGTTCACCCTCAGCCACAACCTTTCAAAAATAAAGTGCATAATATTAATTACATGTGCCTCAGCATGCTGCAGGGCTCCAATACCCCTGTGGGTTTATTAATCTATGTATCACAATAGCGCAGGAAGTTTCCAAACTTTTATGTAGATTACTTGATTATTCTATCAACCATATATTTATTAAAAATCTGTTGCAAGCAATACCAATTTAACCCTAAAATAATTATTTTCAGTTTTAGTCTGCTAATTTGAAATCAGTTTCAGGTACGTACATTAACAGAGATTTTATTGGAGTTATCTGTAATTTACAGATTCATAAAATCCCTCACATGAATCTGAGGGATAAGCCAAGTTGTTGGTAATAACCTGGATTTACAGAACAGAATTTGGTCTGCTTATTGTGAAAGGTTATCTTTTATATTGTACTTACACTGACTGCCTTTTTTTGAGATAATCCATTGTAAAACTAACAACCCAATACTCACATTTACACATGATCATTATTCCCTGAGGTAATCTTAGGGGTGAATTACAAAGCACTACATACTTGGCTTGTACAAATTATTAGCAAGAACGAATGTCATGATTTATTTCAACTTCAGGTACTTGAATACCATCTCAGTGCACTGAATTCTGCTGACAGATACCATGATATTATTCAGGAAAGAATTTTGTAGGACAAATTCACAAGATGACATTGCAAGTTTTGTCAGTCAGGGCCCAAGTGTTACATATATAAAACATTCATTCTAATTATTAAAAAGAGAGTATGATATGTAAGTGAAGCCTTATAATAAGAACAAGTAATCTTGTGGTTTTGACACTAGGGTGGCACTCAGGAGATGTGGACCCAGTTTAACTAAAACTACACTATGCTTTTGGGTATATCTTTTGAAACATATTTTAAGATGTCCCTCTGAAAAACGGGAATAGTAATATTTTTTTATTCAGGATAAGATTGTCTCTTCTAGTAAGATCTCATTTGCGGTAGCACAATAAGAAGATAACCTCAATAAAAACCTATTCTAAAACTTCAGACCACCATCTGCACTGACCTGAATTCAGGAAGAAAAGGGGCACATATAGACATCAGTGACTCTGAAACAAATACGACAATAGAAAGAGTGCACTAAGTGCCTGTGAAGTGAAACCTAGGCATATTAAATACAAAACCTAACATGAACATGTAAGGAGAAAGTATCTCCAGCTATTTTATACTCCCTAAATTGTGTTACAATCATGTAAGGTCTTTTACACTTCTTTTATCCAGTGGCATATGAATTGTATTTCAGTGACATACCCAATCAATACTACAACAGTGTGAGAATTTTTATTCTTTCGATTCATACAATAACTCTGGATACCACAGTCTAAATCAAATCTCCTTTTCCAAGCAGGGTCAACACTGAATTCAGACCATGTTGCTCTAATCTGTCTAGTCCTGAAACCTCCAAGGAAGGAGATGCCACAGTCTCACTTGGAAGCCTGTATCAAAGTTTTACTGTCCTCATTGTGAAAAGGTTGGGGTTTTTTCCCCCTTATGTCAATTTGGAACCTCCCCTGTTTCAATTTACAACCATTGTCTCCTCCTACCTTGCAGCTCTGTGAATAGCCAGGTTCTTTCTTCTCAAAACCTCCTTAATACTGGCAAGCTGCTCTCAGGTCCACCACAAGCATCCTCTTCTCCAGGCTAAACAAGTCCCATTCCCTCAGCTTTTCCTCACAGGAGAAGTGCTCCAGCTCTCAACTTCGTAGTCCTCTGCTGAACTCAAGCATTTTTATCAACATCTTTCTTGGTCTGGAGGGGACCAAAACTGGACACAATATTGCCAATGTGCACATTTCTGGGGGTGGTGGGGTGGGGTGGGGGGTGTTTGGTTTGTTGGTTTTGTTTGTTTGTTTTTTAATGTAACAATATTTTTGCCCTATTACTTGAGCTAATCTAAATATAGCCATTAACCAAAAATATTAATAAAATGGACTACTAGGAAGGATATAAGACATCATGGCCTGCATCCTGATAATGTTGTGGACTCCTAAGATAAAAAATATTCTTTTTTGAGTATATAGTTTATTTATGCTTTCTTATTTACATCAAGATTTGTCATTATTTACTGTTTTAGGAGTGTCTATTTTAACTAATAATTATATTTCAATACTGTTTTTTTCAGAGATCAGGTATATTTTAGGAATACTAGATATCCTGCACACACAGAACAAGAATGTTTTCTTAGTACTTTTGGTATTCAAGAAAAAAAATGTCAGATATAGGTATTAAAATCCACACAACTTTTCATATTCAACTAATTATCATCTCCTGTAACTTACAATATCTGTGGACTAATTCCTGCATCAGCTATAATTATTCTGTTAAACAAAGTACTAAAACCACTCTCATAAGCCCCCACTAGGGTTCTTTCTCCCTTTGGACCACATGCAATTTTTTCCATCTACCAAGCTCATCTGTACTCGGTCTCCTAAATTCACAGTATAGAAAACTCTCTTCCTGCACTAACACTATGAAATTTAATCTTTCTCCATTGCTGTCTTTTAGAAAGCAAGAACCATCATCCTTGTCTTCATACATCTCAGTCACTGTTTCTCCTGTCATATTTTTCATTGGAAGTCTTATGAATATAAAACCTTTTTCAGACTAAAACACTAAAAGCCCACAAAACCCTACCAGCCCCGCAGTAACAAAGCTTGCCTTATTTGGTGTCATCGTGATCTTATCTGTTTATCAGTACCTTCAATCTTTTCCCTCAACCAACATAAGACACTTGAACAAAAAAATTGCCTTAAATCTTTTTGTCGGCAAAAATATTATTGCAATGCATGACTCCTGTTATATAGAAAAAGCAATGCAACAATTACTTCATTTGTTAGGAAGAGGTTAACATCACTCTGTGGGCTCCTTGTAGAGCTCCAGCAGTTACAAAATGTCTTTGTGTAATGTATCAGCATTCCTGAATTTTTGTGGAACCGGGGAAAAAAAAAAATCAATATTAAAAATCAGGGAGCTGGAGCCTTTACATGAAATACAGTTTTGTTCCTACCACAAAGCTAAATGTTTTTGATCTCTCTGAACTTCTCAATCATGTGTGACCAAAGAATTCTTTGCAATGAATTATGTTTGCCTTCTATGTTAATGAAAAGCCAACATGCATAATTTATAGAAGCTAGGAACCAAACATTAAAAAAAAAGTCATAAAAAAGCCATAGGAGTCTTTAATGGGAGAGTCCTCACCACCTAAATGGAACTTTTATACAATATTTTTCTGTCAGATTTATTAGGTTTTATTTGAATATGTTCGACTTTGCAATGATGTTTGTACAAAAATTCCAAGGAGCGAAAACATTAAAACCCAATAAAAATCAAACAAATGAATGGTCAGAAGAAAAACACGGAGTCTGTAGAAGACTCCATTTTCTTTTAAAGCCAGTATTAGGCTTAAATTTCAATCACAAATATCTTAAATACAGTGTCCCTCTTTCACAAAGATGGATCCTGATATTTTGTTTTCTTTTTAGCTTTTATGCTGTTACTCATCAGTACAATGACTTCCTATAAGGAGTGGTGTTCCACCAAAATAACTGTCATCCTCTTTCTATAGTGACAGAGAAAGGCTTCTTCCAGAGGCAGGAATTGAAGAAGCAGTGGAAAATAACATAAGGTCCGAATCCTGAGCCACAAACATCAACAAGGAGCACTTCCATCAGCTTGCGCAACTTCAAAGTATATGTAGCTGTGTATGTTTTGTAGTGTTGGGTCGTATCTGCCCCCCCGGTCCCAGATAAATGAGATTGTATAGTAATATTCTATTGAAAAACAAAGCTAGCAATAGAAAATATGTTTCTTCACCCTGTTTCTTCTTTTGGGACATATTATTTGCGTGTTATACAGAACAATTAGCTTTTTCATGTAATGAGTAAGAATCATCTCTCATCCTTTTAAAATCAATATACTTCATGTGAGTTTGTCTACATAAGGCAAGATTTTTCATCTACACCATCTTGCAAACCTTGAACTGCCTTATATAGATAGTTGCTAGACTACCACTCTAAGTGCTAAGCTGTCACTGTAGGTATCAGGCCATCTATGGGCTTATCTTCTCTGCAGAATTAACTGAGCAATTAATCTGAAGTTGCTCCTATCCCAGGTCATGCCTACACACATGATCTTTCATATGACAATGCAACTTGCTTGAGATGTATTAACACAGATTTCCAGATAAAACAACTACTTTGTACATCTGAAGAATTAATTTTCCAAAGTAACTAAATGTCAATACAGGCACAAAAAACTTGAGCAAACGGTGCATACAATATTCACATTTACCCCACTAGATCCCTGAAAATACTTAACTTGCGTCCAAATGACTTTTAATATGAAAAAAAGATATTGACAGAATATAAATCTTAGTTCCTAACCAAAATGTTCAATTGATAGTAAGTTTGAAGGTATGTATTGGGAAAACATTAACAAACTATCAATAACAATCTTATTCTGTGCCGATGCAAATTACAACAATTACGAGTGAGGTTAAATAAGATTAGACTGCTTACGTGCTACTTGTGTAAGCAGAGGAATTAAATAGTTTCTACTTTGAAAACAATTCAAGAGCTGGATCTCATTCCCAAGGAAAGCCTGACCAGGCCAAAGTGTTTGACAAGTGAGCTGGTTAGACAGCACAAAACACCATTTACCTACAATTTACCTACCTACAATTTTTACCTAGTAAAAATTGAATCATCAGTGCAGTTGGGAAAGAGCTCTTTTGAACAATCCAATCCCTTGCTTCTTAAAATCCGTAATTGAGAAATTTGTCCTATCCATTTATTACTGCAATGTTCTTCATGAATCATGAAAGAAAATATTGATTTGGAGAGGAGCTGTTATGAAATCCATTGCTAAGTTTAATAAGGTCATTCGTTGGATCCTACATTGCTTGTAGCAATAATTACAGATTACAAATCCAGAAACAACCTTGTGTTCACCTTTTCTTCCAGCTAACCTACTACCTTTTGGCATTTCCTGTTCGCCTGTGGCAGGTCTATCCAGAGGTTACAAAGAAAAGCTAGGAGAAGAAATGTGTACTCCTCAGTGATCGCAGTCTTTTTTTCCTGAGCATAGTTCCTATGGCAAGCCATTCTTCTTCTTTATAAACATTTTAACATAAAAACCTACCTCTCAAGGTCAATCATAATAAATTCATCATCTTAGTTCCAAGAAGACATACATGCAAAGACCTGTTCCACAGGTTGTCAAAAATAATTGACTAATTTTCGTGAACAATTGAATGAAAGGGAGCACTGACAAGATATTACAAGACAAAAATTATAAAAGAGATATTTTTTTTTTGCATTCCCACATATACGTTTTACAGGGAAAATTACCTGAATTAAAAAAAAAAAAAATCATGAAAGAATTATTGTCAGGCATTTGCTTCCTGTGCAGCATCTAAGAGCTAAAACCATTAACTCAACTGCTTCAAAGTGTTAGTTTGGCTGTCATCATTACAGAAATTAACTCTTCAGACATCTGAAAGCCTCGCTAGCTTCATACAAAAGGTATAAGCAACTCCATATATCTTCCTACACTTCACGATGACATTAACTCCATGATGATTAAACAGATCAGGAATGGGAGAATAATTATAATAATTCAAAATCTTCATTTCGTATGTGACCATATTCAGTACTGCTGGTATAAGGATCCTCATGACTTTAATCATTGTACCAGTGGACAAGAAATCAACACCATAAAAAAATCTGTGCAGAATTTGACAGGCTTTTTTGACATTTCTATCATATTTAATTACCTTCCTCTCAGATTTCTACGGGAAGATTCAAATTTCACACTGACTTCTATTAATGTCTTCAGACATGTTTACCACACACAGAGTTATTAGATCTCTTTGGAAATTTTAGGTCTTAACTATTACTAAATTTTACAGAACTTTGCATCAGGAGCCTGGACACTAGCAGACATGTTGACAACCTCAGATGCCAAAAATTAAAATATCTTTACATGCTTGGATTTAGTTTCTCAACTAAATTTAGTTTTCCCCCAGCTTTATATGCTGTCGTGGTTTAACCCCAGCTGGCAACTAAGCCCCATGCAGCTGCTTGCTCACTCCTCCGGCTCCCCGGTGAGATGGGGGAGAGAATCAGAAGTGTAAAAGTGAGAAAACTCATGGGTTGAGATAAAGACAGTTCAATAGGTAAAGCAAAAGCCGCGCACGCAAGCAAAGCAAAACAAGGAATTCACTCACTACTTCCCATCGGCGGGCAGGTGTTCAGCCATCTCCAGGAAAGCAGGGCTCCATCAACCGTAACGGTTACTTGGGAAGACAAACGCCATCACTCCGAACGTCCCTCCTCCCTGCTTCTTCCCCCAGCTTTATATGCTGAGCATGACATTATATGGTATGGAATATCCCTTTGGTCAGTTGGGGTCAGCTGTCCCAGCCCTGTCCCCTCCCAACTTCTTGTGCACCCCCAGCCTACTCGCTGGTGGGGTGGTGTGAGAAGCAGAAAAGGCCTTGACTCTGTGTAAGCACTGCTCAGCAATAACTAAAACATCCCTGTGTTATCAACACTGTTTCCAGCACAAATCCAAAATACAGCCCCGTACCAGCTACTATGAAGAAAATTAACTCTATCCCAGCCAAAACCAGCACAACATGACAGACATACCATTGCAATATGGCATGAAGGAATCTGTACCACTGCTGTGTCTGATTTTCCTTTTCTTTGGAATACACAGTTAAAGAGCCAATGAAGTAATAACATGGGTTCTGTAGCAACTACTCTAGCAACCTACTGAATTATCAGAAAATAAGATCTTTACTATTTGGAATAAATTTATAAAATGCCATAGTAAAAAATGGATTTTTCTCTACCCTATACCAAAGTCTTCTATAGGACAGTTCATGAACATTATGCAAATGTCACCTCCAATACAAGTTAAGCACAGACCCAACTCATCAATCATGGTTTATCTCGCCATAAGGAAAAAAAATCTACTGCATATAACGTCATATACTATTCATTATAACTTCTCAGAAATGAGAATTCCATAACTACATCATTTATTATTTAGTAGACTGCCATACTGAGTAACTAATTTATTTATTGATGTTAAACAATGTGAATTAATAGTAAATACAATACTTAAAGCCGTAGATTTTGCAAAGGTACCCGCTGCAGTTAAAGTCTGAATTTCTACAACGACCTGCACCCAAGAAGCCATTCGGCTGAATTCCAATCAGAATTCTACTGTGTTATGCAAATTCAAAGGTTCATGATTACAAAATTAAAATTGTTTCTCAGTGTGCAAAAATATATTTTTTTTTTAGCATGAAAAGGTAATAGTGTATTTGTAATAGCCTAGAAAATTCTTATTCTTATAAGCTCTTTCTTTACCAATACAGTCATAGTAACAAAATGAGCAAAAATTCCCCTCCTCTGTCTTAATCATCTCAAAGTAAAATGAGTATCAACATCAAATAGGGTCACTGAAGTATCATTGACACTTTCTTTCACCAATTTTTTTATATAGAGACCAAAGGTAATTAATGCAATCCCATACTTTAATAGGAAAGTAGATCTCTATGGTTAACATAACCAAGGAACTTAAATCGTTTCTAATCTGGTCAAACTGTCAGTCAGGGTCCTTTCTCATAATCAGGGATCAGGAGAATGAAACTACTGCTCCATTATCTTATGCAAATACTCTACATGGCCAAACATGACTTTTACAGTTGGTATCCTTCTCATTAAAAAAGCGTGATTTGATCACGCAATTTGATGCTTTGATAGAAAGACTAAAAGATTCAGTGATTGAAATCATCAATGCTAATAAAGAGAGAGTTGGAAGCCACATGCATGTGATGCACTTCTTTAATTCATTTTAATAATCTGTTTTGATATTAAACTCTGAGTTATCAATCATAAAATAAAATTTATTTTGGCTAAGACAGAATTATATGTACAAACTTGATATACATGCAGCTCACATTATTCTTTCCTACATAGCTGGAACCAAGTAAAGCAGTAATCAAGCACGATCAACAAGATGACACAAAGATAAACTTGAAAATCTCATTTCTGATGACCACAGTTACCATATGTCTATTTCCAAATGCAGATAAACAACTTGCTGGGTAGAATTTTCGAAAGTAATCAATGTTATCCTAAGCATGGTCATATTTAAATGAAATAAAATTTCACCTTATGTGTTTCTTTGGTCTGAAGATGATAAACAACCATTCACCACAGTATAAGACAGCTGGCAGGTTTTCACAGCTCAGGAAGTGACTTTGTCTTTTACTGGCTCGGTTTCATTTTTCAGTCAAACTTAGGTAAAACATTGAATAACGTAGAGCCCCAGTAGTAGTAAGGGTGAGTATTCACACTCAACCTGTTTATTAGTGCTTTATAACATAGCTATCAAATGCTATGCAACTGTACATTAGTTCCTATTGATCAGCCTGCAAACAAAACCCTCCTAAAAAAAGGCGGGGGGGGAGGCGGGGGAAGCAAAGTAAACGTGGAAAAATGCTTTATATTAACTTCCTTCACATTTTGCAATCTTAATTGTGCAGTAAAGCAGCATTTCAGTGAAAAAAAACCCAACAAACAAGTAACCTTAGCAAGCCTGTTTCTAGTTAACTACTTCCCTCATTTTGCCTTTTTGACAGCAAGAAGAGAAACACAACCCATACAAAGAATACAAATCCTCCTATAAAAGCTCCTTCCCAGGTTGACTGTTAGTGCACATGAGAATGTAGTACAAAGACATTTTCTGCAAAACTTCCAGTTTACACAATGACGACTTATAATACTACATCTCTGTTAAACTGACTTTCTATTTATTGGGAAAGTCTACAGTCTACAGGATTTTGGACAAAATATTTAAGACTGAATGTAGACACTGCACAAAGAGAAACACTTTCCACTTTATTATCGAAAAAGTCTTGCCTTCTACATCTCCCATTTGATCCAAATACACAAATATATCTGATTAAGCTGTCATTGTGCACACACAGTGTCCGTCATAGGCCTAAGTAGCAGAAAATTGCTAAGGGCTAAACTATTTACAACACCATCCTTTTTTTTTTTCCTCAAAAAGAAAACACTGCAGCATTACGTAATTGTTTTACAATGTCTATTGTTGAAGATTTCACAAGGAATGTATAAATTTGTGTGGAGAGTTGTTGTCTGTAAAGGGAGTAAGGTTACAGATCAACAAGCAAATTTTACAAGGATTTTCACTGTCACCAAGGGGCCAGTTTGGTTAACCCTTTATCAGTAAAGCTTTGCCTCAGAAATACAGCAATTTTCCAGTTTCAGAGAATTTTCCCCTTGCCTGCCCCAATAGCGTCACTCCTCCTCAGAAATTTGGCCAGTGCTGCTGACTTTAATTTTAGATCTCTGCTAATTTACCCGTTAAAAATACTACTTCTGTCTTAATACTGTGCATTTTGAAACATTGCCCATTCTGTAGCACTTTCAGAAATGTATGTGGGAAAAAAAAAGTAATTATAAATATTCACTGCTTTCATGCACAGAACAGGACCAGAAATTTAATACTGTGTCAGCAGACTGTTTCAGAACTACATCCACACACTCTCTGGTGATATGTAAACTTGCTGCCTCACCCTTATACATTTTCTTCTTCAAAGCAGATACCAAAGAAATGAGTTTGTCCCCAGTTTTTTAACATCAAACATAGTAGGTCAAATTAATCCCTAGTGTTACTCAATGAGATTGGTCCTTGGTCTTATTCCCCGAGGAAAGCACTATTCCAAAACATACATTTAATTAATATCCTCTCTCATCTATAGATTCCTACAGGGCTTTTAAACTTTTCCTTGTGCCATACTCTTTGGAACTAATGTAAGTTAATACAAAGGCCCCATCTATGCTGGTGCTTTATTAGTGTTAGGAAATAATTTTAACATGTATGTTTAAAGGTGTTTCCACAAGCACACGGATAACATGGAGTGACCACTCAACAGTGGAATTATGCAACTAACCTAAAGCAAAACCAAGGAAGTAGCTTTACAGCCTGTGACAGCATATGGAAAAGTGGTGGAAGAGAAGGAGAAGCAATGCCTCAAGATAGATAAAATGGTATGGAAAAAAATTATTTGACCATTGATCCTATCTCACCCACATTAATAATCAAAGGCAAAGCTCCTATCAGTTAAAATTACATAGGATCAAGCTTTTCATGAAGAGGGATACAGTTCTCTCAGGGCTCTCAATCAGAGATTATTACTGAATTGACTTAGGCATATACTTAAGAGTCTTCCTGAAAAAAATCATCTTGGGTGTACACATAAACAAAGGAAGGATGTGCAGTTTTTCCTGAATCAGACCTCACATGAGGAAAATAGCAGCCGGGAAGGGAAAAGTGAATGGAAGTGTAATGGAGAGAAGTAATATAATCTCCTAACTGCATTTAGCTTCTTGAAATTAGAATTAGAAAAACCAGATAAATAAAGACTCAGGCTTCAGTGAATGCCTGTTTTAAAAATCCTTTAACTGCCTCTGCATCCATTTACCCTTTCTAGCTCTGAACTGAAGTGCAGTGATGCTGGATAGCAGAGACATATGAATATTTTAGGTTATAATTTGCAAATGTGTGTATTTTCAAAGAAGTTTCCTTGACAAAGAAAACCAGATATTCCCTGACACCCATGCTCCACGGTTAGAAAACTGTAAAACCAATAATAAATGCAAACAAGAGACCAGAGGACATGATTTCTGAATGGGACTCCTCTGAAAGGTTGGGACTATGAAGTAACAAAAGGAAAAAGAGCATACGGGAAACTCTCCATGATTCTGAAAAAAAACCAGCATTAGCACGCTTAGCCTCCAAATACTGTTATATAAGAGAGAGGGAGAGAGGGAGGAAGAGAGCACTAATGCTACTCAGAAACTTTAGTTCCTATCTAGGCAAACTTACTTAAGTTTGGAACTTTCACCTTGAGCAGAAGAAAAATGTGAGGTTAGATTTTAAAAAGAAAAACCATATCATTGTGAACTTGCTATACACTAAAAAAAGAAGTTTCCAAAACCTACTGCAACATCATTCAGCTCCCTAGATTACCTAGAATGTCGACCTTTAGGGGCCAGAGATTCACGTAAGAAAAGATCAGTGGAAGACCATGTGACCAAAACCAATGCTCTTAGCAAGGTATTTGTCAGATGAGGCTAATACCAAGTGTAGAAAAACTGTTGAAACTTTTCGTTCTTGGACTTTATCCTCTGCCTTATATTTGCTCTGGAAATAGCCCGCTGAACAGAATCACTGGCCATGCTAATGCAAATGTCTTTGATTACAAAGCATCCATGAGGTCAGAAAAACCTTAAATGGCCGGGAATTCATCTTCTGGAAGCATTTTAAATGACATCTCATTTTCCACACCTGATAAGAATATGACTTAATAGAATATGCACTTTGTGGTGTGATGTGTTCTTCATCAAATGCGTCATGCCAAACATTCCATATTTCATTGTTTTCTCATGTGTGCAGGCTTTTTACATTAGAAAAAGTCAACTTCTATTGTATTATATTTTCAGCTGCTACGATTCCTAAAGTACAACATGATTTTTGAGAAAGAAATTAAAATAAGAGCTTGAAAACAAAATGAAGCTGGTGCCTTTAAAATCTCTTCCCAAAATCTAAGTGATCTTGCAACACACATTCAATTCTTAGCACAATCCAGTTTAAAATAATTGATCACTTGCAAAACCATTCTAAGATAGAGTATTTACAGGCTTTTGCAATATAAATGGGGGTAATTTATTGTACACACTGTTAATTTGTATTTTTTTTTTCCAAAAATTTATAACTGAGAAAAAAAGCCCATCAGAACAGCACTCAAAATCACTGTTCACCTGAATGCATTCTGCAGAGAAAGCTTCCTCAGTACCATGGAAAACAACTGAACATTAGGGTTCTAGAAACAATCTCCTTTTCAAGGGATAACCTTTCTAATTTTATCTTCAGCTTTTGTTCAATTAAAAATTCACCAGCAGCTTCCAAAGATCACAGAGCAGATAGATTATCCTAACCATACTCACCTTTGGGTGAGATCCTAGACATATTGCAGTCAAAGGTAAAGTACTCCAAACTATTTTGGGGGAGGAAGCTTTCAGCCCTGGTATGAAGTATTACTCCACAAGCAGTTCCACTGGTCAGCAATTATGCAACAGCAGCAGCAAGACATGGTAGAATAACTAGTCATGCAGCTCTTTTCAATTCTCAGGGAATAGCTATGTTTATTTGGCTTGAAGTATAATTTTTAAGAAAATATTTTGGGCTCTCAAACTTAAATCTGACCCTGACTTTCTGCATGACCTTGGGTGAATCTCAAACTCAATATACCTCAGCTCCTCCTATACTAAAATGAATGCAGCATCACTTACCCACCTTTATAAATCTTTATCCTGCTTAGATGAAAGGCGTTTTGCAACGTAAGTGCAAAATCTTGTTATTTATTAAAGGAGGCTTCTACCACAGCCCCTCACTTAATGTTGTTAGGGCCACCCTATACCTTTAAATCTAGCAAGACAATTACTGATTAATGACCACATCACCTCTGTCAGAAATATAAAAGCAATATAAACATGCTTGTGCCTGACAAATCAGCTGTCTTAAGCAATGACTTGCGTAATTTTATCTCTATTTATCCTAATGCACCCTGACTTTAGTAGTTTCTAGCAGTCTTAAGTGGATACACTTAACATTAGCCAATCCTAATTCCTGTGGGTGGTATGCTGGCGCTAGTGCTGAGGTGCTCTCAGCTGCCGTTTATGAGCTACTACTCAGAGGTTATTGCACAGATCAGTTCGTTCTTCCTCACATTTAGGTTTTCCAACTCATTGCAAACACAGGTTCAAATTTCCAACCCAACAGGTAGGACTAAAAAGTAAAATATTGTCTTAACCTACAAAATACTTACAGTAGCCATCCTATTAAACTTTATAGGAATCTACACTATCCAGGGCAATATTGGCCAATTCATTTCTGGAAAAAAGAGAATGTACACTGGCTTCAGTGACACCATATCATGAATGATGTGCTGTTGGGATTACTGTAGTTCTTAATACTGAATGCAATTTATTGCACACAATTAATACCTACCTATAAATAGCAAGGACTGAAAAGATATAATAATGGTTATTATTAGTAAGTAAAAGCAGCCAGTTAAGAATCTATTTTTTTGGAGTGTATAATTGAAAGAAATTTCCCAGTTATTACAGGGACCAGTTCTTTGGTGTTGCTGGCAACAATTTCATAAGTTACCAAAATTCATCTTAAAACTACACTTTGCTTGAATGAACCCTACTGGCAAGCTGTTTAAGAACATCACTGTGCTTTGTAGATGGCAAAGGGGTGACTTATTTAGAAATTATTTTATCTTGGCAAGAAGTAATAAAAAGCAAGATATTCAGCTAGAAAGTAACAATCTACCTGGAGCAGGTTATATTTCTCCAAGAGTTGATATATTTAATAATCAAATGTAGATCTGCTAAGAACAAAACATGCCATCCCGTGCTAAAATTAGTTATTAATATTGGTAGACTGGGAGAGCAAAACTCTGTAAGAATGATAAGTGCTTGCTGACTGAAAAACATTACATTAGCAGTAGATAAACTGACTGAAATAAGTAGACTGTCACAATATGACAGGAGCAAACTGTTGCATCCCAAATATGAGGACAGCTTTTTTAACATGGCAATAAATTATGACTAAGGAAGAATGCGCACAAATAACTTTTTCATCCCTCACCACAAAAATTTGTTACAAACAGTAACCAACTACACATTAAAGATAAAATACTGTCAAAAACATGAATTTAAGAGACATAAGAATGGCAAAGGAAGTTTCTAAGACAGTGGAATTAAAAATAACCAACCCAAAATATAGCTCCTCTCCATCTGACAATTAATAAACCCATCTATAGATGATTCTCGATTAAAAAAAAAAAAAAACACAAACAAAAAACCACACACCTGCAACTCCCTGTAGCAGTTTTTGTAGAAGAGCAGCATTATCTTTTTTCTAACAGCTGTAAAGATTTCTCATCCTAAAACAATCAAAAGACTCGAGGCATGCCCTAATCTAGGTCTAAAAAGAACCTCTAAACCCTATGAAGCCTAAAGGAAAAGCAAAGATTCAAGGTACAGTGCAGCTGTTGGAGGCATTTCTTTTACTGTATATTATACTTTGAAAGCATTAGTATCTGCTTTATTTAGAGACTTACATTATCAAATACAGTATCTGGTCATACACAGAAAGATTACCAAAAAGGAAATGCAACTGCAGTAAGAATCACTGCTTTAAAAACCCAGCCTAGCCTGAAATCAGGGATATTGATAGATTTTAATCGAATGTACTTCTGTATCCTAGTATCCTACATTTTGCTGACAGAATTTGTATCTAATGGATATTACAGGCAGTGCTGCCAGGCCATTGCCAGGGCAAGTCAAATGTGTAAGAATTTGTAAGAGAGACAGCCTATGCTAAATTAAACACCCTGATGCCTCTCCCACTAAGTTACTAGAAGTCCCACCACCGGACCTGGCTGCTTTTAGCTTTCCTTTATGCTCCATTTTCTTCCTTGCCCCCTGGTACTTTTTTTAAGCAGAGATATTTGTTACCCCTCTAAAGAATCAGAGGCTTATAGTTCAGCATCCACAGATCTGCAAGTCAACTTTGCTGCCTTCAATAATACAGTAGTTGCTTAAGTACAGTCTTCCAAGAGCTTCAGTGTTTAAATGAAGCAAAAAAATACAATTCGGAGGAGGATCTAAAAAACAATTACACTTTATTTAGTAGAGGAGATTTACATACCCAAGTAATCAATAAATTATCTGTATGACCTTCACAGCCTTTATGTCCTCCCCCTTCCTGAGAGTTCAGTGGGTACAAATGAGATCTCTATTGTATATCCATGATTCCCTTTTTTTTCCTACACCATCATGTTGCTCCGAGTTTTTCCTTCTCTCTGAACTACCTGGTGGAAAAGTTACCTTTTTTAAAGTTGCTGTTCATCAAGCAGATGACTCTTGATCATCTTCACTGTATGATCTGTTCAGTATCGATGAAAATCGTAATCAACAGAAACACTTAAGAAAAAGAGCACTGGGTTGTTCATAATTCAACACTGGGAAAAAAATTATAAAGAATGAACTTTTAGCCATTTTTTCAACAAATGTGTTTGCCTTTGAAACCGTTATAAGTTTCATAATATAACTGGATGGACCTGTTCTCTAGACCTACCTATCTTTTCTCTCAAAAAGCAAATTTTTTTCATTGCTAGCACTGTGCCATGAGCCTGGAATTCTACCCCAAGACTCAGAAAAAAGAGGAGAGGATGCAAGTAGCCTTACAATAGAAACGAAATTTGCAGTGTGATAAAAGTATATGCAGGGAGTTCGCAATCGCAAACCAGTATGCATAAACTGTAGATATACCCAGTCCCCATGGAAAGCTTTTAAAGTTCTGCAGGAGCTGCAAATAGCAGCGAGGCCTAAAGCAAAGCCAAGGAACACTTGGAACTTCTGAGAAACTGAATGTCAACACAGTATCATTTATGAAAGTATGCGGTGAATTCTGAGAAGCTGCCTCGCAGGTCTCAATTCAACCAATGACTTTAGCAGGAGGCTTAACTGCTTTTCCTGCTACCCTTCTTGAACCGGTTCTATTTTGACCATTGAGTGAAAAGCAACAGCCAGTGTAAATCTCCTAATCCCTCACTCATGACATTGAAGCAGACAGCGTTGTCATGAACAGTGTGATTCAGGGTAAATTTCCACTAAAGGACTTCCCTGCTTTAATTATTTTTTCAATGAAAGTTGACAATAGTTAATGCACAAAAAAAAAAAATCATAAACAGGCAAATAGGCTGGAACTCAGACAGGAAGCTGTCACGAGGCACAGTGAAGAACTGAGTATCGGATGGTATCAGGAGGTTACCCATCAACGGAAGAAAACTCACCTCCACATTAAAATGCACATTTTTTGGC